>NC_042961.1:62080356-62100799 GCF_901001165.1 Salmo trutta
GCTGGTTTTCTTTTTGTAATCCGTGATTGTCTGTAGACCCTGCCACATACGTCTCGTGTTTGAGCTGTGAAATGTACAATGAAATGCTTAATTTCAACTTCTCCTCAATAGTACAGTGAAATGATTACTGACAACTTCTTCTCAACAGCATAGTAATAACTGGTGGTGGTGGAATACAGTAGTAGCATAGTAATAACTGGTGGTGGTGGAATACAGTAGTAGCATAGTAATAACTGGTGGTGGTGGAATACAGTAGTAGCATAGTAATAACTGGTGGTGGTAGAATACAGTAGTAGCATAGTAATAACTGGTAGTGGTAGAATACAGTAGTAGCATAGTAATAACTGGAGGTGGTAGAATACAGTAGTAGCATAGTAATAACTGGAGGTGGTAGAATACAGTAGTAGAATACAGTAGTAGCATAGTAATAACTGGTAGTGGTAGAATACAGTAGTAGCATAGTAATACCTGGAGGTGGTAGAATACAGTAGTAGCATAGTAATAACTGGTAGTGGTAGAATACAGTAGTAGCATAATAATAACTGGTGGTGGTAGAATACAGTAGTAGCATAGTAATAACTGGTAGTGGTAGAATACAGTAGTAGCATAGTAATAACTGGTGGTGGTAGAATACAGTAGTAGCATAGTAATAACTGGTGGTGGTAGAATACAGTAGTAGCATAGTAATAACTGGAGGTGGTAGAATACAGTAGTAGCATAGTAATAACTGGTGGTGGTAGAATACAGTAGTAGCATAGTAATAACTGGAGGTGGTAGAATACAGTAGTATCAATAGGAATTGTCTCTAAGGTGCAGATGAATAGCAGGTCTGAGCAGGTAGACAGCTAAGGTTTCCAACGGTCCGATGGCCCGTTGGTAGATGACCCGATGCTGCCATACCATTTGCCAGATGGTAACAGAGTAAACAGGCTGTGGCTCGGCTAACTATTAAAATGTGTTTGAACTCCTTGACAATCTTCCAGGCCTTCCTCAGACATCGGCCTGGTGTAAGTGTTCTGTAGGGCTGGACGCTCGCCCCCAGTGGTGTGTGTGTGTGTGTGTGTGTGTGTGTGTGTGTGTGGTTTGTGTGTGTGTGGGTGTGTGTGTGTGTGTGTGTGTGTGTGTGTGTGTGTGTGTGTGTGTGTGTGTGTGTAGGTATGTAGGTATGTAGGTGTGTATGTGTGAGTGTGTCATGCTGTACCATGGCATGCTGTGCTTCTCACGTACAAATGACTAAAGTGTCAATAAATCACACACTCCTACTCACACACACACACACACACACACACACACACCGCACTAAGTCTTGCTTGTCCGCTGCCTATTGAATCATGGCTGAAATATATCATCGAATGGAATTTTCATGGGAGATGGGGTCGACCCATACCCACAATGCCTGGCGTGAGGCAACACCAGCTCTAAAGGACGGAGAAATGTGTGTGTGTGTGTGTGTGTGTGCGTGTGCGCGCGTGCGTGCGTGCGTGCATGCGTGTGTGTAATACAGTTACCATTGTGAAAAGGCCTTTTTATGAGATTATACACTGCTCAAAAAAATAAAGGGAACACTAAAATAACACATCCTAGATCTGAATGAATGAAACAATCTTAATAAATACTTTTTTCTTTACATAGTTGAATGTGCTGACAACAAAATCACACAAAAATAATCAATGGAAATCCAATTTATCAACCCATGGAGGTCTGGATTTGGAGTCACACTCAAAATTAAAGTGGAAAACCACACTACAGGCTGATCCAACTTTGATGTAATGTCCTTAAAACAAGTCAAAATGAGGCTCAGTAGTGTGTGTGGCCTCCACGTGCCTGTATGACCTCCCTACAACGCCTGGGCATGCTCCTGATGAGGTGGCGGATGGTCTCCTGAGGGATCTCCTCCCAGACCTGGACTAAAGCATCCGCCAACTCCTGGACAGTCTGTGGTGCAACGTGGCGTTGGTGGATGGAGCGAGTCATGATGTCCCAGATGTGCTCAATTGGATTCAGGTCTGGGGATCGGGCAGGCCAGTCGATAGCATCAATGCCTTCCTCTTGCAGGAACTGCTGACACACTCCAGCCACATGAGGTCTAGCATTGTCTTGCATTAGGAGGAACCCAGGGCCAACCGCACCAGCATATGGTCTCACAAGGGGTCTGAGGATCTCATCTCGGTACCTAATGGCAGTCAGGCTATCTCTGGCGAGCACATGGAGGGCTGTGCGGCCCCCCCAAAGAAATGGCACCCCACACAATGACTGACCCACCGCCAAACCGCTCATGCTGGAGGATCTTGCAGGCAGCAGAACGTTCTCCACGGCGTCTCCAGACTCTGTCACGTCTGTCACGTGCTCAGTGTGAACCTGCTTTCATCTGTGAAGAGCACAGGGCGCCAGTGGTGAATTTGCCAATCTTGGTGTTCTCTGGCAAAATGCCAAACGTCCTGCACGGTGTTGGGCTGTCAGCACAACCCCCACCTGTGGACGTCGGGCCCTCATACCACCCTCATGGAGTCTGTTTCTGACCGTTTGAGCAGACACATGCACATTTGTGGCCTGCTGGAGGTCATTTTGCAGGGCTCTGGCAGTGCTCCGCCTGCTCCTCGTTGCACAAAGGCGGAGGTAGCGGTCCTGCTGCTGGGTTGTTGCCCTCCTACGGCCTCCTCCACGTCCCCTGATGTACTGGCCTGTCTCCTGGTAGCGCCTCCATGCTCTGGACACTACGCTGACAGACACAGCAAACCTTCTTGCCACAGCTCGCATTGATGTGCCATCCTGGATGAGCTGCACTACCTGAGCCACTTGTGTGGGTTTGTAGACTCCGTCTCATGCTACCACTAGAGTGAAAGCACCGCCAGCATTCAAAAGTGACCAAAACATCAGCCAGGAAGGCTAGGAACTGAGAAGTTGTCTGTGGTTACCACCTGCAGAACCACTCCTTTATTGGGGGTGTCTTGCTAATTGCCTATAATTTCCACCTGTTGTCTATTCCATTTGCACAACAGCATGTGAAATCTATTGTCAATCAGTGTTGCTTCCTAAGTGGACAGTTTGATTTCACAGAAGTGTGATTGACTTGGAGTTACATTGTGTTATTTAAGTGTTCCCTTTATTTTTTTGAGCAGTATATATATTTGTCAACTCAAGTTACAGCGAGAGAGACAAAGATAGTTGATTTTAGCTGAGTCGGATTGAGCGATGTCATCTAGACTACGTTTTCTGAAGGTTCGTGAGTCATTTCATTATTAGGATTGAAAGAAGACCAAGGTATTAAAATGTGTTCAGCTGTTGACGTTGCAATGACAGTCTTAATCTGGCATCTCTCGCTCTTCTATCTCTCTCTCCTCCCTCCTCTCCCCCTCTCTCCTCCCTCCTCTCCCCCACTCTCTCCTCCCCACTCTCTCCTCCCTCCTCTCCCCCTCTCTCCTCCCTCCTCTCCCCCTCCCCCCCTCTCTCCTTCCTCCTCTCCCCCACTCTCTCCTCCCTCCTCTCCCCTCTCTCCTCCCTCCTCTCCCCCTCTCTCCTTCCTCCTCTCCCCCACTCTCTCCTCCCTCCTCTCCCCCTCTCTCCCCTCTCTCTCTCCTCCCCCTCTCTCTCCTCCCTCCTCTCCTCCTCTCTCTTCTCCCTCCACTCCCCCTCTCTCCTCCCTCCTCTCCCACTCTCTCCTCCCTCCTCTCCCTCTCTCTCCTCCCTCCTCTCCCCCTCTCACCTCCCTCCTCTCCCCCTCTCTCACCTCCCTCCTCTCCCCTCTCTCTCCTTCCTCCTCTACTCCTCTCTCTTCTCCCTCCACTCCCCCTCTCACCTCCCTCCTCTCCCCCTCTCTCACCTCCCTCCTCTCCCCCTCTCTCTCCTTCCTCCTCTCCTCCTCCTCTTCTTCTCCCTCCACTCCCCCTCTCTCCTCCCTCCTCTCCCACTCTCTCCTCCCTCCTCTCCCTCTCTCTCCTCCCTCCTCTCCCCCTCTCACCTCCCTCCTCTCCCCCTCTCTCACCTCCCTCCTCTCCCCCTCTCTCACCTCCCTCCTCTCCCCCTCTCTCTCCTCCCTCCTCTCCTCCTCTCTCTTCTCCCTCCACTCCCCCTCTCTCCTCCCTCCTCTCCCACTCTCTCCTCCCTCCTCTCCCTCTCTCTCCTCCCTCCTCTCCCCCTCTCACCTCCCTCCTCTCCCCCTCTCTCACCTCCCTCCTCTCCCCCTCTCTCTCCTTCCTCCTCTCCTCCTCTCTCTTCTCCCTCCACTCCCCCTCTCTCCTCCCTCCTCTCCCACTCTCTCCTCCCTCCTCTCCCTCTCTCTCCTCCCTCCTCTCCCTCTCTCTCCTTCCTCCTCTCCCCCTCTCTCTCCTCCTCCCCTCACTTTCTTTCTCTCCCGTCCCTCTCCTTTCCTCCTCTCTAGGCGTGGAAGAGGCGTTGGTTTGTTCTGAGGAGTGGTCGACTGACCGGAGACCCTGACGTTCTAGAATACTACAAACATGACCACGCACGCAAACCCATACGCATCATCAACATGAGCCTGTGTGAACAGGTAATACACTATACTGTACTGTACGCATCATCAACATGAGCCTCTGTGAACAGGTTTTTGTCATACCACGTGGTATACAGTCTGATATACCACAGCTTTCAGCCAATCAGGATTCAGGGTGTGAACCACCCGGTTTGTAATTCATGAGAGAACGCCCCCACCCACTAACAATGTCGTTACAAATTACAACATAACAAAAGGAAACTCCATTAACCTACTATCCTGATCCAAATCACTATCATCAATGATGTAAAATCTGTCTCTTCTCTCTCTGTCTCTTCTCTGTCTCTTCTCTCTCTGTCTCTTCTCTCTCTGTCTCTCTCTCTCTCTGTCTCTTCTCTCTCTCTCTCTTCTCTCTCTGTGTCTCTTCTCTCTCTCTCCTAGGTGGATGCAGGCCTAACCTTTAATAAAAAGGACTTGGACAGTAGCTATGTGTTTGACGTGCGGACAGTGGAGAGGGTATTCTACCTGGTAGCCGACAGTGAGGAGGACATGAACACATGGGTCAGGTGTATCTGTGACCTGTGTGGATTCAACCCTACTGACCATGGTATGACGACAACACACACACACACACACACACACACACACACACACACATACACATACACATACACATACACATACACATACACACACACATACACACATACACACACACACACACACACACACACACACACACACACACACACACACAGTATTCATGACCATATTAACACACATATTAACACACACATTTGATTGACTGAATTTATTTGACAATTTGTAAAAATCCATACATAAGGGTTCTCCAGTCTCCACATACAATTTAAGAAAATCATCAAGGATAACACAACAAAACTTAACAGCTAGTTTCCATTGTGGTCTTTTTGAAGAGGGGGAATACAACAAGGTTAGGCGGCGATTGTAATGACAACAGACAATGACAGACACAATTGTTGTTTGTTTCACAACATCCGATAATTAATACAATTTCCGTTCCAAATAAACAACTATGGACAGGTACATCTTCCTCCTCTTCTCACATACCCTTAATATACAAACAATCAATCCCTAATATATATATATATATATATATATATACACATTTTACATTTTAGTCATTTAGCAGACGCTCTTATCCAGAGCGACTTACAGTAGTGAATGCATACATCTCATACATTTTTTTCTCCGTATATACACACACACACACAAGACAATCACAATATAATAAACAACAAACACCAAAAGGCAGACCTCCGCCACCTAGTTTAATCTAAATAACAGATGGTCTACAAGTGATTATCCCTTTTGCTACTATTTAGCCATTTTTTTTTCCCCCCAGTGAGAACTTGAAACAACCCATGGAGGTTATATAATTCAAATTCTTTGGAAGATTATTCCAAAAGAATATGGCAGCAGAGTATAATAACAAAGAAAAAAAAACATTTCTTTCCCCCACAGTGCTTCTACACCTGCATTACTTGCTGTTTGGGGTTTTAGGCTGGGTTTCTGTACAGCACTTTGAGATATCAGCTGATGTAAGAAGGGCTATAAAAATAAATTTGATTTGATTTGAAATAAATACATTTGACATACCACTTTTAAATCTAAAAGGAACAACGTCAGTTTGGCTCCTTCTAGGTTATCCCGGACTAACTTAGAGTAGTTACATAAGTACCTAGGAACCGTACTGTGGACAATCTGATGTACAAGACACACTTATATCTGAGCGTCTCTCTCTCTCCTCCACTTTAAGTCATCTAAAGGCTTTCAAAGCGGGAAAATAGTTGAGATGCGTAAGTGCTGGAAGTTTAAGAATAATCCTGACTAATTTGTTCTTCAATTTATTTGATTTATTTTATATCTTGGAGGCACTATTGTACCAGGAAGAGCACGCATAGTCGAAGTGGCACTGAACAAGAGCCCCTGCCAATGTCCCCAATTGTATTCTTATCCAGATATTTGGAGGTTCTTGCCCGGGAATCTAATTTTATGGTTCACTTTGGAGATAACGTTTTTGTGCCGTGCTCTCCCCTGTCAGTTGATTATCTAGCACACATCCAAGATAATTAACAGAGTCTTTTGCTACGACTACTATGTCACCTACTACAACCTTTAAAATCTGGGGATTTCAACAGTTTCACTTTGGACCTGAACAAGATGGACTATGTTTTTCCAAGGTGTAGTAACATCTTATTGTCATATAGCCATTTACTGACATGCAGAAGTTCAAACACATTTTTGTCTTTGGGAAAAACCACACAGTGCAGAATCATCTGCATATAGGAAAAGGTCACATGTACAGGCAGATTTCAGATCATTTATGTACAATAGAAATAACAGTGGACCCAGCACACTCCCTTGGGGAACCCCGCAGTTCAAGATTTTTGGGGTTTAGACAGAGTCCCCATCTACATCCACCATCTGTTTTCTTCCTTGCAGGTGAGAGCCGACCCATTTCACTGCTAAGTTGTTAAAGCCTAAGGCTCTTAGTTTGATTAACAGAATCTCATGATTCATTGTATTCAAACGCCTTTTGGAGATCTAACATAACCATACGACAAAATGCCCCTCCGTCTACTTCCTTCCTGATGTGTCAGATATAGTAGGCAGGTGTCAGTGGAATGGGATTTCTTGAAGACAGATTTTAGCTCATAGAACCGGTTATGTAAGGAAATTTAACTGTCAATCTGCTTGAACATAATATTTTCCATGACCTTCGATAGAGCAACACAGGATTGAGATAATGATCTAACTTATTCCCTTTTTTTAATATAAAGAAATTACCCTTGACCCTTTAGTTCACTGGGAAAACCCCCTAGTTCAATAGACAGATTCACAATGTGAGTTACACCACAGGGGGTGGTAAACTACCGCAGCAATCCTTTAGAAAACTGGCAGGAATGTTGTCAAGGCCAGTTGCTATGGAACGGTCAAGTTCTTTCAGCCTCTCTAGCACGGTGGACTCAGACACCTTTTCAAATGAAAAAATAATCTACTTGAATCCCATCACTGTTGAGTGAAACTGCTGGACATGACTCTCCCCCCATAGCAACCTGATTGACAAGGTCATTTGCTAACTAATGTATTAGCTATAGTTGTAAAAATAGCTATTCAGACTGTCTGCAACCATGGTCTTATGTTATGTACCTTTCCTCCAATGTCCAAGCTGAGATTGAGAGCTTTGGTCTTTAATCTGTTACTTTAACCTAACAGCTTCAGTCACTTCCATAATTTACTCTGATTGTTTCTATTTGCAAATATTTTGTCATTAAAATATTATTTATTGGCCTTCTGTATCATCCTGTTGACCTCATTTCTTAACTTCTTATAGTCTATAAATATATAATGTGCCCTGGATTTCTAAAACTCCAGAAAGCGTTCATTTCTACGCTTAATTTCCTTTAAAATGTTATCATTTATCCATGACTCTGTTCTTTTGTTAATTCTAACCTTTTTTCACTGGAGCCTGCTTATCTACAGCACGTAAAAACAATGATTTAAAATGGCCCCCAGCCATTCTCCACTTCACTGCATTTCAATACAGCAGACCGGTCTAATTTGCTCAGACAATTAACAAAAATATCTGCACTATAATTCTTCATAGACCTAATCTTTTATTAAGTTATGATAATTTAAAAAAAAAATGTTTTCTGAACCTTCCTACTTCAAAAAATGATGGAATGATCACTGAGCCCATAGTTTACAACCCCTTGATCTATCCGACACCAACACAAGGTCAATGATGGTTTGGTTAGAAGGACCGACCGTGGTAGGCTCATTAATCAGCTGGTATAAAACAAATACATTTTTTTTTTTTATTCTTAAGACCTTTTAAAAGTAGCATGTCTGTATTAATATCACCAGTAACAATAACCTCTGATTGGCCATCTTGGCACTACCCTTCCCCCTGGGATTTGGCTATCTTGGCACTACCCTCCCCCCCCCCCCCCCCCCTGGGATTTGGCCATCTTGGCACTACCCTCCCCCCTGGGATTTGGCTATCTTGGCACTACCCTCCCCCCTGGGATTTGGCCATCTTGGCACTACGCTCCTCTCTGGGATTTGGCCATCTTGGCACTACCCCCCCCCCCCCCTGGGATTTGGCCATCTTGGCACTACGCTCCTCTCTGGGATTTGGCCATCTTGGCACTACCCCCCCCCCCCCCCCCCCCCCCCCCCCCCCTGTGATTTGGCCATCTTGGCACTACCCTTCCCCTGGGATTTGACCATCTTGGCACTACCCTCCCCCTGGCACTGGGCATCTTGGCACTACCCTCCCCCCTGGGATTTGACCATCTTGGCACTACCCTCCCCCTGGCACTGGGCATCTTGGCACTACCCTCCCCCTGGGATTTGGCCATCTTGGCACTACCCTCCCCCTGGGATTTGGCCATCTTGGCACTACCCTTCCCCTGGGATTTGGCCATCTTGGCACTACGCTCCTCTCTGGGATTTGACCATCTTGGCACTACCCTCCTCTCTGGGATTTGACCATCTTGGCACTACCCTCCTCTCTGGGATTTGGCCATCTTGGCACTACCCTCCCCCCTGGCACTGGCCATCTTGGCACTACGCTCCTCTCTGGGATTTGACCATCTTGGCACTACCCTCCTCTCTGGGATTTGACCATCTTGGCACTACCCTCCTCTCTGGGATTTGACCATCTTGGCACTACCCTCCTCTCTGGGATTTGGCCATCTTGGCACTACCCTCCCCCCTGGCACTGGCCATCTTGGCACTACTAGAGGGGAGGAGAGGAAAGAGATGAAGAAATAAAATCAAACTGGAAACATGCTCGGTGTGTGTGTGTGTGTGTGTGTGTGTGTGTGTGTGTGTGTGTGTGTTCATGTTTTCAGTAGTCTTTTGATAAGGCAGTATAATAGCTCTGGAAAAGCAAAGGCTGTCTGAGAAAGAAACAGACTGAGTTTACTAAGGTGATGAATGATGACGACAACTAAATGGGCTCCAGGAGTGGTGCATCTCAGTGCAAGAGGCATCACTGCAGTACCTGGTTCAAATCCAGGCTGTATCACATCTGGCTGTGATTGGGAGTCCCATAAGGCGGCGCACAATTGGCCCAGCGTCGTCTGGGTTTGGCCGGGGTAGGCCGTCGTTGTAAATTAAAATGTGTTTTTAACTGACTTGCCTAGTTATAAAAAAAGAGGTCTGTATCCAACCCTAACCCCAATAACTACCGTGGGATATGCATCAACAGCAACCTTGGGAAAATCCTCTGCATTAACAGCAGACTTGTACATTTCCTTAGTGAAAACAATGTACAGAGCAAATGTCAAATCGGCTTTTTACCAAATTATCGTACGACAGACCACGTATTCACCCTGCACACCCTCATTGACGAACAAACAAACCGAAACAAAGACAAAGTCTTCTCATGCTTTGTTGATTTCAAAAAAGCCTTTGACTCAATTTGGCATGAGGGTCTGCTATACAAATTTATGGAAAGTGGTGTTGGGGGAAAAACATATGACATTATAAAATCCAAGTCTGTGGTTAAAATTGGCAAAAAAAACACAAACATTTCTTTCCACAGGACCGTGGGGTGAGACAGGGATGCAGCTTAAGCCCCAGCCTCTTCAACATTTTTTTTACATTTACATTTTAGTCATTTAGCAGACACTCTTATCCAGAGAGACTTACAGTAGTGAATGCATACATTTCATAATTTTTTTTTGTACTGGCCCCCCGTGGGAATTGAACCCACAACCCTGGCGTTGCACACACCATGCTGGCGTTGCAAACACCATGCTCTACCAACTGAGCCACAGGGAAGGCTCTAAAGTTAGGGGTCACTTAGAAATGTCCTTGTTTTTGAAAAGAAAAGCAATTTTTTTGGTCCATTAAAATAACACCAAATTGATCAGAAATACAGTGTAGACATTGTTAATATTGTAAATGACTAGTGTAGCTGGAAACGGTTGATTTTGAATGGAATCTCGTACAACGCTGTGTACCCGCAAAACACCAGTCTCAACGTCAACAGGGAAGAAGCGACTCCGGGATGCTGGCCTTCTAGGCAGAGTTGCAAAGAAAAAGCCATATCTCAGACTGGCCAATAAAAAGAAAAGCTTAAGATGGGCAAAAGAACACAGACACTGGACAGAGGAACTCTGCCTGAAGGCCAGCATCCCGGAGTCGCCTCTTCACTGTTGACGTTGAGACTGGTGTTTTGCGGGTACTATTTAATGAAGCTGCCAGTTGAGGACTTGTGAGGTGTCTGTTTCTCAAACTAGACACTAATGTACTTGCCCTCTTGCTCAGTTGTGCACTGGGGCCTCCCACTCCTCTTTCTATTCTGGTTAGGGCCAGTTTGCGCTGTTCTGTGAAGGGAGTAGTACACAGCGATGTACGAGATCTTAAGTTTCTTGTCAATTTCTCACATGGAATAGCCATCATTTCTCAGAACAAGAATAGACTGACGAGTTTCAGAAGAAAGTGCTTTGTTTCTGTCCATTTTGAGCCTGTACTCGAACCCACAAATGCTGATGCTCCAGATACTCAACTAGCCTAAAGAAGAGCAGCTTTATTGCTTCTTTAATCAGAACAACAATTTTCAGCTGTGCTAACATAATTGCAAAAGGGTTTTCTGATGATTAATTAGCCTTTTAAAATTATAAACTTGGATTAGCTAACACAACGTGCCATTGGAACACAGGAGTTATGGTTGCTGATAATGGGCCTCTGTACGCCTATGTAGATATTCCATTAAAAATCAGCCGTTTCCAGCTACAATAGTCATTTACAACATTAACAATGTCTATACTGTATCTCTGATCAATTTGATGTTATTTTAATGGACAAAAAAATGTGCTTTTCTTTAAAAAACAAGGACATTTCTAAGTGACCCCTAACTTTTGAATGGTAGTGTATATCAACGAATTGGCGAGGGGACTAGAACATTCTGCAGCACCCAGCCTCACCCTACTGGAATCTGAAGTCAAATGTCTACTGTTTGCTGATGATCTGGTACTTCTGTCACCAACCAAGGAGGGCCTACAGCAGCACCTAGATCTTCTGCACAGATTCTGCCAGACCTGGGCCCTGACAGTAAATCTCAGTAAGATAAAAAATATTGGTGTTCCAAAAAAGGTCCAGTTGCCAGGACCACAAATACAAATTCCGCCTAGACACCGTTGCCCTAGAGCACACAAAACTATACATACCTCGGCCTAACCATCAGCGCCACAGGTAACTTCCACAAAGCTGTGAACGATCTGAGAGACAAGGCAAGAAGGGCATTCTGTGCCATCAAAAGGAACATAAAATTCAACATACCAATTAGGATCTGGCTAAAAATACTTGAATCAGTTACAGAACCCATTGCCCTTTATGGTTGTGAGGTCTGGGGTCCGCTCACCAACCAAGAATTCATAAAATGGGACAAACACCAAATTGAGACTCTGCATGCAGAAATCTGCAAAAATATCATCTGTGTACAATGTAAAACACCAAATAATGCAGAGCAGAGCAGAATTAGGCCGATACCCACTAATTATCAAAATCCAGAAAAGAGCCGTTAAATTCTACAACCACCTAAAAGGAAGCGATTCCCAAACCTTCCATAACAAAGCCATCACCTACAGAGAGACGAACCTGGAGAAGAGTCCCCTAAGCAAGCTGGTCCTGGGGCTCTGTTCACAAACACAAACAGTCCCCACAGAGCCCCAGGACAGAAACACAATTTGACCCAACCAAATCATGAGAAAATTAAAAGAATTACTTGACAAATTAGAAAGATTTTTTTTAAAACAGAGCAGACTAGAATGCTATTTGGTCCTAAACAGAGAGTACACAGTGGCAGAATACCTGACCACTGTGACTGACCCAAAGTTAAGGAAATCTTTGACTATGTACAGACTCAGTGAGCATAGCCTTGTTATTGAGAAAGGCCGCTGTAGGCAGACCTGGCTCTCAAGAGAAGACAGGCTATGTGCACAATGCCCACAAAAGGTGGAAACTGAGCTGCACTTCCTAACCTCCTGCCAAAATTGGTCATAAAATTTGATCTGATCTTAATCTAAGTCACAACAATAGACAAAAACCGTGTGCTTAAACTAATAACAAATGATTGTATTTGTCTTGTCTATATTGAATACATAATTTAAACATTCACAGTGTAGGTTGGGAAGAGTATGTGAAGTCCTAGACTAATGACTTCTCCAAAAGCTAATTGGAGTCAGGAGTCAGCTAACCTGGAGTCTAATCAATGAGACGAGATTGGAGATGTTGTTTAGAGCTGCCTTGCCCTACAACAAAACTCACAAAATTTGAGTTTGCTATTCACAAGAAGCATTGCCTGATGTGAACCATGCCTCGAACAAAAGAGATCTCAGAAGACCTAAGATTAGGAACTGTTGACTTGCATAAAGCTGGAAAGGGTTACAAAAGTATCTCTAAAAGCCTTGATGTTCATCAGTCCATGGTAAGAAAAGTTGTCTATAAATGGAGAAAGTTAAGCACTGTTGCTACTCTCCCTAGGAGTGGCCGTCCTGCAAAGATGACTGCAAGAGCACAGCGCAGAATGAGGTTAAGAAGAATCCTAGAGTGTCAGCTAAAGACTTACAGAAATCTCTGGAACATGATAACATCTCTGTTGACGAGTCTACGATACGTAAAACACTAAACAAAAATGGTGTTCATGGGAGGACACCACGGAAGAAACCACTGCTGTCCAAAAAAACATTGCTATAAGGGCACACACAGATACAGACCCAGATGCAGACCCAGATACAGACCCAGATGCAGACCCAGATACAGACCCAGATACAGACCCAGATGCAGACCCAGATACAGACCCAGATACAGGAGGCAGATACAGACAGATGCAGACCCAGACACAGATACAGACCCAGATGCAGACCCAGATACAGACCCAGATACAGACCCAGATACAGACCCAGATGCAGACCCAGATACAGACAGATGCAGACCCAGATACAGACCCAGATACAGACCCAGATGCAGACCCAGATACAGACCCAGATGCAGACCCAGATACAGACCCAGATGCAGACCCAGATACAGACCCAGATGCAGACCCAGATACAGACCCAGATACAGGAGACAGATACAGACAGATGCAGACCCAGACACAGATACAGACCCAGATGCAGACCCAGACACAGATACAGACCCAGATGCAGACCCAGATACAGACCCAGATACAGACCCAGATACAGACCCAGATGCAGACCCAGATGCAGACACAGATACAGACCCAGATACAGACCCAGATACAGACCCAGATACAGACCCAGATATAGGAGGCCGATGGTTAGAGTACAAGATGTTTATTAACAATCCAAAAGGGGAAGAAAAGAGAATGGTCGTGGACAGGCAAAAGGTCAAAACCAGTTCAGAGTTCCAGAGGTACAGAACGGCAGACAGGCTAGAGGTCAGGGCAGACAGGCTAGAGGTCAGGGCAGACAGGCTAGAGGTCAGGGCAGACAGGCTAGAGGTCAGGGCAGACAGGCTAGAGGTCAGGGCAGGCAGGCTAGAGGTCAGGGCAGACAGGCTAGAGGTCAGGGCAGACAGGCTAGAGGTCAGGGCAGACAGGCTAGAGGTCAGGGCAGGCTAGAGGTCAGGGCAGACAGGCTAGAGGTCAGGGCAGGCAGGCTAGAGGTCAGGGCAGGCTAGAGGTCAGGCAGACAGGCTAGAGGTCAGGGCAGGCTAGAGGTCAGGGCAGGCAGAATGGTCAGGCAGGCTAGAGGTCAGGGTAGGCAGAATGGTCATGCAGGAGTGAATGGAGTCCAAAAAGACTAAACAGAGTCTCTAGGAGTAGACTAAACAGAGTCTCTAGAGTAGACTAAACAGAGTCTCTAGGAGTAGACTAAACAGAGTCTCTAGGAGTAGACTAAACAGAGTCTCTAGGAGTAGACTAAACAGAGTCTCTAGGAGTAGACTAAACAGAGTCTCTAGAGTAGACTAAACAGAGTCTCTAGGAGTAGACTAAACAGAGTCTCTAGAGTAGACTAAACAGAGTCTCTAGGAGTAGACTAAACAGAGTCTCTAGGAGTAGACTAAACAGAGTCTCTAGGAGTAGACTAAACAGTCTCTAGAGTAGACTAAACAGAGTCTCTAGGAGTAGACTAAACAGAGTCTCTAGGAGTAGACTAAACAGAGTCTCTAGGAGTAGACTAAACAGAGTCTCTAGGAGTAGACTAAACAGAGTCTCTAGGAGTAGACTAAACAGAGTCTCTAGGAGTAGACTAAACAGAGTCTCTAGAGTAGACTAAACAGAGTCTCTAGGAGTAGACTAAACAGAGTCTCTAGAGTAGACTAAACAGAGTCTCTAGGAGTAGACTAAACAGTCTCTAGAGTAGACTAAACAGAGTCTCTAGAGTAGACTAAACAGAGTCTCTAGGAGTAGACTAAACAGAGTCTCTAGGAGTAGACTAAACAGAGTCTCTAGGAGTAGACTAAACAGAGTCTCTAGGAGTAGACTAAACAGAGTCTAAGAGTATAATTATCCACTGCTGTTACATCTACACAGAAGTAGCCACCAGAAGTGTCTAAAGGGCTGTTCAGTGTCGGTCCTGGAGGACCCAAACACGTCTGGTTTTCATCCTCTCCTTCTAATAAGGGGCTCATTCATACCTGGGACGCCAGGTGAGTGCAATTAACTACCAGGTAGAAAGAAAAAAAAACAGACGTTTTTTCAGCCCTCCACGACTGACATTGAACAACCCTGGTATAGGGGTAGAGTCCAGATTAGAGGCAGGGACATAGGGGCTAGGGTAATTCTCTAAGGGTTAAAACCGTACTTTCTATAAACCTCCAGCCATTTTTACTCTTTCAGATAGACCCACCGTCACCGCCCAAACCCCTACAGTCACAGTCACCACGGGCCACGCCCCCGTCTCCGCGGCGGCCCCTCCGCCCTACCAGCCGGTCGGTGTGAGGCGCCTGGAATCAGTTAGCAGTCAGGAGGAGGGAACAGAGTACCTGTGGCTGTCACACTGCCAGAGCAAGACGCCACACAGGTACACATACGGACACACCTGTACACACACACACACAGACAGACAGACAGACAGACACGCCACAGGAGGTTGGTGGCACCTTAATTAGGGAGGACAGGCTCGTGGTAATGGCTGAAGAGGAGTCATGTGGTTTCCGTGGTTTCCATGTTGTTTGATGCCGTTCCGTTCAATACGTTACGGCCATTATTATGAGGCTCCTCCCCTCAGCAGCCTCCTGTCACACACACACACACACACACACACACACACACACACATACAGATATACACACACACACACACACACACACACACACACACACACACACATACAGATATACACACACACACACATATATATAGATATATACACACACATATTTACACACACACACACACACACACACACACACACACATACAGATATATACACACACACACACACACACATATATACACACATATACACACGCACACACACGCATACACACACACACACACACACATACAGATATATACACACACACACACACACACACATATACACACATATACACACGCCACACACGCATACACACACACACACACACACACACACACACATACAGATACACACACACACACACACACACACAGGTCACCTGTAAGAAGAGAGTTATCAAAATCATGTTGATAATGTCTTGTCTTCCTTGTTACAGAAATACTTCATTTCAAAATAAAAGTCCTCCTGGTGTGTATTTCTCTGTTTCAGGCCTCCAGTTAGTTCCTACCACTCTACCTCCTCTGACACAACAGACTACAATGATAACAATCTCCCGTCCCACTGGCCTCCTCCCTCTTCTTCCTCCTCCTCTTCCTCACCCTCTTCCCTCGCTAAAGGCCTCCCCCCTCACGCCCACGCCGGCATCGGCCCTTGGGCCGTCACCACGGAGACCAACCCTTTTAGCAAATCGCAGGACAGCGTGTTAACCCCTGAAGTCCGTAGGGGCTGGACTAGGGGTCATCCGTCCCCCCACCCCAGAAAACACTCCCTCCAGCTACAGGCTGTGTCTCTCCCTCCCATCTGTAATGACATGGTCTTCAACACATCGAGCACTATAAACAATAACGCACACAGTTTGAATTCTAATAGCAACACGACTTACCAGGTACCCTCCTCTACTCCTACCGCAGGGTAAGCACTTATTGTTTTGTGTTTTATTTTAACTAGTAACTATTTTAACAGTCTGTTTACTGTTTACATTTGAGTAATTTAGCTTCTTAAAAGTAGAGCATTCATCTCTCTCTCTCTCTCTCTCTCTCTCTCTCTCTCTCTCTCTCTCTCTCTCTCTCTGTCTCTCTCTCTCTCTCTCTCTCTCTCTCTCTCTCTCTCTCTCTCTCTCTCTCTCTCTCTCTCTCTCTCTCTCTCTCTCTCTCTCTCTCTCTCTCTCTCTCTCTGTCTCTCTCTCTCTCTCTCTCTCTCTCTCTCTCTCTCTCTCTCTCTCTCTCTCTCTCTCTCTGTCTCTCTCTCTCTCTCTCTCTCTCTCTCTCTCTCTCTCTCTCTCTCTCTCTCTCTCTCTCTCTCTCCACCCCCAGCTCACCCACACCAGGTCAGGGTGACTCCTCCACCCCTCCACCACGCCCCCCCAAGCCCCTGGTCTCTGCCCCAGCCGAGGTGTCTTCTCTGGCCACTCTGTCGGCCTCACTCCACAGGTCTGCTTCAGAACCAGAGAGGAGCTATGGAGGAGGACGAGGTAGAGGAGGAGAAGGACAGGGAGGAAGGGGAGGAAGAGGCAACAATCCCAGAGCACCTCGTTGTAACACTATAGCTACCTCAGGCTATACACACACAGGTGAGAGAGACACACTCATCCACACACACACACACACACACACACACACACACACACACACACACACACACACACACACGGGTGAAAGTGTGTGTAGAATCACTTTTTGCAGCAATTACAGCTGTGGGTCTTTCTGGGTAAGTCTCTAAGAGCTTTGAACACCTGGATTGTACAATATTTGCCCATTACTATTTTCTAAACTCTTCGAGCTCTGTCAAATTGGTTGTTGATAATTGATATTGGTTGTTGATCACACACACACAGATACAGAAACACCACACAATCACAATCGTGTGTGTGTGTGTGTGTTATGTGTGTGTGTGTGTGTGTGTGTGTGTGTGTGTGTGTGTGTGTGTGTGTGTGTGTGTGTGTGTGTGTGTGTGTGTGTGTGTGTGTGTGTGTGATACAGGCACAGGTTCCCAGGAGAGCTATGCTGTACCAAGGTCCCTCGCTGACCAGACCAGAGCCAGCATGTCTGACCAGACCAGAGCCAGCATGTCTGACCAGACCAGAGCCAGCATGTTTGACCAGACCAGGGCCAGCATGTCTGACCAGACCAGAGCCAGCAGGTCTGACCAGACCAGAGCCAGCATGTCTGACCAGACCAGGGCCAGCATGTCTGACCAGACCAGAGCCAGCATGTCTGACCAGACCAGAGCCAGCATGTTTGACCAGACCAGAGCCAGCATGTCTGACCAGACCAGAGCCAGCATGTCTGACCAGACCAGAGCCAGCATGTCTGACCAGACCAGAGCCAGCATGTCTGACCAGACCAGAGCCAGCATGTCTGACCAGACCAGAGCCAGCATGTTTGACCAGACCAGAGCCAGCATGTCTGACCAGACCAGAGCCAGCATGTCTGACCAGACCAGAGCCAGCATGTCTGACCAGACCAGAGCCAGCATGTCTGACCAGACCAGAGTCAGCATGTCTGACCAGACCAGAGCCAGCATGTTTGAGTTTAGCGACAACTTCAACAGCTATTTTGTGAGTATATCAGCGGTTTTAACATTTTTTTAACATTACATTTACATTTAAGTCATTTAGCAGACGCTCTTATCCAGAGCGACTTACAACCGATGAATAATATATGTTACTAAAATAGAACAACAAAGAATTCAACAACTAGCTAGCTACTAGGAGTGGATACTAAAATATTTTGTCGGTGCGACAATAGCAGGCTATTGGTTGAAGCTCAGTGTTAAATAAACATTTCCCTGTCATCGTAACTAAGCCAATATGACAACAATGTCGATGAAAATGTACTATTCACCTTGATTGGAAGTACACAACACACTCCCTGCCTCTCATCATGAGCCAGCTGGCTGTTACCGAGAGCCACATACCGGATTTTGAACAGGGTTGTTAGCATTCGGGGGAAAAAAGTACATTTTTATCCCCGACCTACCTGAATATCTAGGCATCGGATAAGTAGGAGACTACAGCATTCATAAAGTGACCATTAGACTTGCCACCTTTCGTACTGAATAAGTTTGTAGGGACAAAAGTTTTGATTAAATGTATAATTTATCACTCTCACATGCCAATAAAGCAACATTAGCTTTTTGTAGCATTTCTGACAATGCTAAATATATTTTTCAGCCAAAACTCAAGAGATCCAGCATTGGGTCAAGCAACTCGGTTGCTCGACAACAACACAGCTGCACTAGGCTGACCAATCATAAGAAGTGGATGAGAACCAACCTAGGCTACTGTAGATACAAAAAGGGTTCCAAAAGGGTTCTTCGACTGTCCCCATTGGAGAACCGTTTTTGGATCCAGGTAAAACCCTGTTTGGTTCCAGGTAGAACCCTTTCGGGTTCCATGTAGAACCCTCTGTGCAAAGGGTTCTACATGGAACCCGAAAGGGTTTTTTCCTGAAACCAAAAAGGGTTCAATGCATGCAATAGGCTTTTGCAATACTAGCTAGCTAGCTACTCCATAGTCCAAGCTACGGTAAGAGCGATCGAAACAGGTGTGATCAATCTACAAAGTTTGCATTGTAAGGAAGCTTTTTTTCTAAGATTGTAGCTAGCTAAATGGTGGAATTCAAGCTGAGGTTAATCAAAATGCACAAAATATATTTTGATTAGCTATGTAGCTAGCACCAGTCAGCTGAAAGCTAGCTAGCTAACGAACAGGCATAGAAATGTAGATATTTGAGCTCAAACTGTTGTGATTAGAACGCTTATTTAGAACGTCCAGTTGACGCAACGGTCGGCGTTTGAGCCACACTTTTTTCACAGAAACATTTTCGAACAAACACAGTCCACTCTGAGCCATTCAGTGTTGTTGTTTATGTATGTAGCTGGTGGGCTAACCTGTAGCATTAACAATGTCTTTCGAAAGGAGACAACTCACAAATGATGGAAATCAGGAGATTTGTATTTTTTTTATTCTGACAATGAGTCTGAGTATGAAAGTCAGAAATCAGATTCTGACAGTGACAGAGAGGAGCTGCCCCCCCAAGCTTGTAGCCCTTTGAGAACCCTGAATCTGAGGACCCCCTTGCCCACTGACGAAGTCCAGGTCTCATTGAAGATGCTGGTGGTGATGGAGGCAGACCGACCATGGATGAAGTACACGAGTTCTGTGGTAGCTGGAAGGCCGCCAGCCATTTCACCCCTCCTGGCCTTGCTGTTTTGCTTTGACGAGTCCCAGTCTGGAGTGCAACGCAACCTTGCTATTTCCCTCTGAGGCGGAGTGCTTCAATCTGTTTCTGACAGAGGAGCTGGTGGGAGACATAGTGGAGGAGACCAATTCGCTATGCCTTGGAGCTACAAGAGAAGAAAGAGCCAGGAGTGAGGGGGGGAAACTCGCTAAATGGTTGATAACCACAATTAGTGAAATGTATACCTTCGTGGTGACAGTCCTTCTCATGGGAATACTAAAGAAGAACTTCCTAAGAGAATACTGGAGCACAGATCCTATGTTTGCAACTCCTTTCTTTGCCACCCCGTCAACAATACTACTGCCAGTCTAAATGACCCGTTACTCGAAATAAGAAATGTTCTTACCAGCGTTATCAGCATTTGGTCGGGTCTTTGTTCCATACAAGGACTTATGCATTGATGAGTCCCTGATGTTATGGAAAGGTAGGCTAGGGTTTCCATCAATATATTCCCTCCAAAAAGGCAC
>NC_042961.1:62101056-62153499 GCF_901001165.1 Salmo trutta
ATTCTAAAGGTTATCTTATGTGACAGCCAAAGAACCCTTTTGGTTCTAGATAGCACCTTTTTTTCTAAGATTGTAGCTAGCTAAATGGTGGAATTCAAGCTGAGGTTAATCAAAAATGCACAAAATATATTTTGATTAGCTATGTAGCTAGCACCAGTCAGCTGAAAGCTAGCTAGCTAACGAACAGGCATAGCAATGTAGATATCTATATTTGGTTGTGAAAGTTTTTTACACAAATTACTTAAGCCATTAGCTAGCTATCTAGGGCCAGACAACAACAGCTGACCTCGACACAGAAGCTAGATTACGTTAGCTCTCATCCCAAATGCTGTTCCTACATTTTTGTTCTCTGAACAAAACTAACACCAAACTTTGGGCAAATTGTTACGCCGCTACCTTACAATGCATGCAATAGGCTTTTGCAATACTAGCTAGCTAGCTACTCCATAGTCCAAGCTACGGTAAGAGCGATCGAAACAGGTGTGATCAATCTACAAAGTTTGCATTGTAAGGAAGCTTTTTTTCTAAGATTGTAGCTAGCTAAATGGTGGAATTCAAGCTGAGGTTAATCAAAAATGCACAAAATATATTTTGATTAGCTATGTAGCTAGCACCAGTCAGCTGAAAGCTAGCTAGCTAACGAACAGGCATAGAAATGTAGATATTTGAGCTCAAACTGTTGTGATTAGAACGCTTATTTAGAACGTCCAGTTGACGCAACGGTCGGCGTTTGAGCCACACTTTTTTTCACAGAAACATTTTCGAACAAACACAGTCCACTCTGAGCCATTCAGTGTTGTTGTTTATGTATGTAGCTGGTGGGCTAACCTGTAGCATTAACAATGTCTTTCGAAAGGAGACAACTCACAAATGATGGAAATTCAGGAGATTTGTATTTTTTTTATTCTGACAATGAGTCTGAGTATGAAAGTCAGAAATCAGATTCTGACAGTGACAGAGAGGAGCTGCCCCCCCCAAGCTTGTAGCCCTTTGAGAACCCTGAATCTGAGGACCCCTTGCCCACTGACGAAGTCCCAGGTCTCATTGAAGATGCTGGTGGTGATGGAGGCAGACCGACCATGGATGAAGTACACGAGTTCTGTGGTAGCTGGAAGGCCGCCAGCCATTTCACCCCTCCTGGCCTTGCTGTTTTGCTTTGACGAGTCCCAGTCTGGAGTGCAACGCAACCTTGCTATTTCCCTCTGAGGCGGAGTGCTTCAATCTGTTTCTGACAGAGGAGCTGGTGGGAGACATAGTGGAGGAGACCAATCGCTATGCCTTGGAGCTACAAGAGAAGAAAGAGCCAGGAGTGAGGGGGGAAACTCGCTAAATGGTTGATAACCACAATTAGTGAAATGTATACCTTCGTGGTGACAGTCCTTCTCATGGGAATACTAAAGAAGAACTTCCTAAGAGAATACTGGAGCACAGATCCTATGTTTGCAACTCCTTTCTTTGCCACCCCGTCAACAATACTACTGCCAGTCTAAATGACCCGTTACTCGAAATAAGAAATGTTCTTACCAGCGTTATCAGCATTTGGTCGGGTCTTTGTTCCATACAAGGACTTATGCATTGATGAGTCCCTGATGTTATGGAAAGGTAGGCTAGGGTTTCCATCAATATATTCCCTCCAAAAGGCACAGGTTTTTGGGTCAAGTTCTTTGTCATGTGCGACGTGAAGACAGGATTTGTCCGGGACATTATAGTTTACACAGGGTCCACCACTGACATCCAACATTATGAGGGGCTTGGGGTGTCCGGGTCCGTGGTGATGACCTTGCTGGCTCCTCATCTCAACAAGGGACACACTTTGTATGTGGACAATTGGTGCAAAAGTCCCACACTCTTCCAGCATCTGCTCTCCACAGTCCAGTCGAACAGGAAGGGAATGCCGGAAGCAGGAACAGGAAGAGGCAGAAGGGGGGGAGGCGGAGTTCAAGGAGAACGGTCAACAGCTGGCAGTAAAGTGGCATGACAAACGAGACATCCATGTCCTCTCCACTGTCCATACAGCAAACATGTCGGCCACAGGGAAGGTGGACCACCTGGCGGGAGAGAAAAAGATCAAACCAGACTGTGTGCTTGACTATAACGTCAAAATAGGGGCAGTGGATAAGGCGGACACGATAAACAGCTAGGAATGTGGTATAAGACGAAATGTTTTCCATCTGATCGACACTGCTGCCCTCAATGGCTGCATAGTTCACCGCCAACTAAACAGGTCAAGTGATTGTTGAACAAGGCTTCTGATTGGACTGCAGTTCACATACAAATCACGTACAGTTCCATTATGCAATTATACTGACAATATCTCACCCACCTACCCACTGCCTCATCACCCTCTCCACTCCCTCATCCTACCCACTGCCTCATCACCCTCTCCACCCTCGTCCTACCCACTGCCTCATCACCCTCTCCACTCCCTCATCCTACCCACTCCCTCATCACCCTCTCCACCCTCGTCCTACCCACTCCCTCATCACCCTCTCCACCCTCATCCTACCCACTCCCTCATCACCCTCTCCACCCTCATCCTACCCACTCCCTCATCACCCTCTCCACCCTCATCCTACCCACTGCCTCATCACCCTCTCCACCCTCATCCTACCCACTGCCTCATCACCCTCTCCACTCCCTCATCCTACCCACTCCCTCATCACCCTCTCCACTCCCTCATCCTACCCACTGCCTCATCATCCTCTCCACTGATCAACCACAATGGATACTTCAATAAAATAAAATAGACTACTACAACATATCAGCCTATGTGTTTTCTTGCTGTGTTTACATCCAGTAAAACTGTTAAGGAGTGTACATTCAAACAGTATGTTGCTAGGATACAAAAGTTGGCCTCAATCTTCAGCTCGAATGATGTCCAGTTACAGGTGTGATATTGGCAAATAATTGTTCAAAACTGTTTTTGTGTGTTTGTGCTTTCTGAAAGTACAGAATAAAGATGAATTATTACTAATTAGAATAAAATATCAGGATATAGCAATAAAACAATATTACATAATAACACTGCTATAAAAAAAAATAAGAAATTGCATTGACATAAAAAATTACAAATATGAATGATATAACAGTAAGAAAACAGTAACTGATGACCTCCACGAGGGGGCAGTGTAGAGCAAAGCTATGCTAAAGGCCAGGGCAGCTTCAAAAGATACAACACAATGCTAAAGAAACCATTAGCTTTGTTTTGCAGAGCTAATAGAAGAATGTACCTAGCTACAGACGCACGACTGAATATAACACCATAAAGGTTATGAAATTAGTACCTTGTCTTGTCCGCGGTTTTAAAAGGACAAAACACACAGATATATTATGCTCCATATATACATAGTGTTCTCTATAGTAGAAACGACATCACACGATATACAGAAACGACTATGATAACGTACTGAGGCACATAGTTTGATAGAAATGCACACATGTCCAAAGTTATTAGGAAGGAAAACAACAATGAAGGTAATGGGGGCACCAGCCGGAAAATGTGCCGGGGGGGGGGGAGTTTGTGCAGGTTCTGTTCTGACTGGGGAAGTGCTTGGGCTCTCATTCAAAGAGAGAAGTTTGTCCTGCTCAGTAAAGCCCCCCCCCCCCAAAAAAATTGTCCGTTAAAGTGAAATGGGCTACTTTTATGTGAATTAATCAAGAGGCGGAACATAGCCTCAATTCAAACCTATTGTTAGAAAATAAAACTTGTTAGAAAATAATTTGAAATTGACAAGTTGAAACACAGCCTATAGATAATTAGCAGGCAGAGTGTCTTGGTTTGAGGGCGGCGCGGGTTAACTGTCCTGTTGCGGAACAATCACATTTTGGAACAGTGAGTGCATTCTGACATCACGCGCATAAAGAAACTCACACTGGGGAGACTGTTAGAGATATTTGGAACTCATTCTGGGGGCGACCGTTAGAGATATTTGGAACTCACACTGGGGAGACTGTTAGAGATATTTGGAACTCACTCTAGGGACGACCGTTAGAGATATTTGGAACTCACACTGGGGAGACTGTTAGAGATATTTGGAACTCACTCTGGGGAGACTGTTAGAGATATTTGGAACTCACTCTGGGGAGACTGTTAGAGATATTTGGAACTCACTCTGGGGGCGACCGTTAGAGATATTTGTATCTCAGGCGTGAAAAGGTTAATCCAAAAATGTGCTGATCAACAGTGTCAAACTAACAACTCTGCCATTTCACCATCTTGATTGTATTTACAGCACCCATCTGGATGCTGGATTAGCATGTGTTGCAAATTTGTCAATAACTGCTGTGCGCTGCCATTCCAGTGGCTAATGCCCCCCCCCCATCTCGGATTACAGTAAAGTGAGTCATTTAGCAGACACTCTTAGCCAGAGCGACTTACAGTAAAGTGAGTCATTTAGCAGACACTCTTAGCCAGAGCGACTTACAGTAAAGTGAGTCATTTAGCAGACACTCTTAGCCAGAGCGACTTACAGTAAAGTGAGTCATTTAGCAGACACTCTTAGCCAGAGCGACTTACAGTAAAGTGAGTCATTTAGCAGACACTCTTAGCCAGAGCGACTTACAGTAAAGTGAGTCATTTAGCAGACACTCTTAGCCAGAGCGACTTACAGTAAAGTGCATACGTGTTGATACTGGTCCCTGTGGGAATCGAACCCACAACTCTGCCATTGAAACCACCATACTCTACCAACTAAGCCAGTCTCTATGGTTTATTTATACGACCTTGAAAAGTCAAATGACTTAAAACTATTTTATTTTACTTTGCTTTCAATGGGAATTGAGTCATACTGTATTTACAATGTAAAACTGTTGCAATCAATTGAGCTATGCAATTTTCCTTCTGAAAACTGCAGACAACTACTTTTGACCATTCTACATTTTACAAGAACCTAAATAAATAGTTCAAAATGTATTTTATCTATTAGAGGGCAGGAGCCAGCAGACCAGGATTCAAACCAGAAACCCTTGCAGTTATGTAAGCACATCACCTGTGCCATTAAGATCCAGACCTTTTGGCAGAGGACAAATTAAAGGTTACAAATGAACACTGCCAATTACATACTTTTATGTGGCAAAAAAATAAAAAGCAGGCTCTGCATGTGGAAATGTTGTATGTGGCACCTTTAAGAGACAATCACCTTCTGGTGTAATTAAAAACAACAAACTACGTTTTAAGTGAGAAGTAGGCATTGGTCTTTAGCCGAAAAAGAAAGGAGATTCACATGTGAATGTCTACTTCACCAATGCTCTACCAAGGTTTTACAGCAACACAGCTTTGACCTACTACAGTAGCTATGTTGGTCTATTGTACTTGTTTATGCAGGTTGCTTAGGATTCAAACCTTCTCAAACAGCCTAATTCATACTCTTCAGAGGATAGATTTACTTTACAGTGGACACCCCCCCCCCCCTCCCCCCACCACCCCCGCCAGACACACACACTTTTTCCATATTTTATTGTGTTACAGCCTGAATTTAAATTGGATTAAATTGAGATTTTGGGTCACTGGCCAACACATAATACTTCATGTTTACAAATGTATTAAAAATGAAAAGCTGAAATGTCTTGAGTCAATAAGTATTCAACCCCTTTGTTATGGCAAGGAGCCTAAATAAGTTCAGGAGTAAACATTTGCAAAACAAGTTGCATGGTCTCACTGTGTTTGATAATAATGTTTAACATGGTGTTTGAATGACTACTTCATCTCTGTACCCCACACATATAATTATCTGTAAGGTTCCTCAGTTGAGCAGTTCATTTCAAACACAGATTCAACCACAAAGACCAGGGAGGTTTTCCAAGGCCTCGCAAAGAAGGACATCTATTGGTAGATGGGTAATAACACACAGAAAAAGCAGACATTGAATATCCCTTTGAGCATGGTGACGTTATTAATTACACTTTGGATGGTGTATTAATACACCCAGTCACTACAAAGATACAGGCATCCTTCCTAACTCAGTTGCCGTAGAGGAAGGAAACCGCTCAGGGATTTCACCATGAAGCCAATGATGACTTTAAAACGGTTACAGTGTTTAATGGCTGTGATAGGAGAAAACTGAGGATGGGTCAACAACATTGTAGTTACTCCACAATCCTAACCTTTCTATTTTTACCCATTTTTCTCCCCCATTTCCAATTGGTAGTTACAGTCTTGTCTCATCGCTGCAACTCCCGTACGGACTCGGGAGAGGCGCCGCCCCATGGGTCTCCCGGTCGCAGCCTGCTCGACTCGAACCAGGATCTCTAGTGGCACAGCTAACAACTGCGATGCAGTGGCTTAGACCACCTCGCCACTCGGGAGGCACACAATACTAACCTAAATGATTTAATAACAGAGAAGCCTGTACAGAATATAAAATATTCCAAAACATGCATCGTGTTTGCAATAAGGCACTAAACTAAAACTATATATATATATATATATATATATATATATATATATATATATATATATATAACAAGTACATTTCTAAGTGACCCCAAACTTTTGAACGGTAGTATATATATACTACCGTTCAAAAGTTTGGGGTCACTTAGAAATGTACTTGTTTTTGAAAGAAAAGCTCATTTTTGTCCATTAAAATAACATAAAATTGATCAGAAATGCAGTGTAGACATTGTTAATGTTGTAAATGACTATTGTAGCTGAAAATGGCAGATTTTTTATGGAATATCTACATAGGCGTACAGAGGCCCATTATCAGCAACCATCACTCCTGTGTTCCAATGGCACGTTGTGTTAGCTAATCCAAGTTTATAATTTTAAAAGGCTAATTAATCATTAGAAAACCCTTTTGCAATTATGGTAGCACAGCTGAAAACTGTTGTTCTGATTAATGAAGCAATAAAACTGGCCTTCTTTAGACTAGTTGAGTATCTGGAGCATCAGCATTTGTGGGTTCGATTACAGGCTAAAAATGGCCAGAAACAAAGCATTTTCTTCTGAAACTCGTCAGTCTTTTCGTTCTGAGAAATGATGGCTATTCCATGTGAGAAATGAAGGCTATTCCATGCGATAAATTGCCAAGAAATTGAAGATCTGGTACAAAACTCTGGAGCCCTAGGTATTATGGTGCTGGAAAACCTTGGTAGAGCATGGGTGGAATAGGTATTGTGGTGCTCATGAGAATCTTCTTTATTTTTCAGCTTCAAACTAATGCCCACTTCTCACTTAAAATAGTTCACCTTTCTCATCTGTCTCTCCCCCCCTCTCTCTCTGCCCACCCCAACCCCCTCTCTCTCTCACCCCCCCCTCTCTCTCACCCCCCCACCAGATGAATAAAGACATGGTACCATTAGGCAGAACGTGTCCAGGAAAGGAAGATGTCGATGAGAACTATGTTCCCATGAACACTACCGACACCTCCCTCGTCTCCCTACCTCCCCCCTCCTTCCCCGACCTCACCTCCCTCGTCTCCCTACCTCCCCCCTCCTTCCCCGACCTCAACTCCCTCGTCTCCTTACCTCCCCCCTCCTTCCCCGACCCCAACTCCCAGGACCCCAACTATGTCATTATGACCCCATGCCCTGGAGAATTGCCTTCTCTGGGGAGACAGGTACCCCCGCCTGCACACCTGGGTTTCCGCTCCTCCTCCCACAACCCCCACACACGCCCATCTCGCAGACACACCACCGGGGGAGGAGGAGGGGGAGGAGGGGGAGGAGCGGGAGACACCCAACCACCACCCATTCACCGCAACCTCAAACCCCGGAAAGGTAAGTGTTTACGTATGGAAGGGTGTCCATGCTGCTATACCATCCACATCTGCTTACGATCATATGTTTATGTACAGCATATGCAACAGCCAGTGGCTGTTAGTCTGCTCTGCTGTACAGGTTGATAGTCTGCTGTACAGGCTGATAGTCTGCTCTGCTGTACAGGCTGACAGTCTGCTCTGCTGTACAGGCTGATAGTCTGCTCTGCTGTACAGGCTGTTAGTCTGCTGTACAGGCTGTTAGTCTGATCTGCTGTACAGGCTGATAGTCTGCAGTACAGGCTGATAGTCTGATCTGCTGTACAGGTTGATAGTCTGCTGTACAGGCTGATAGTCTGCTCTGCTGTACAGGCTGATAGTCTGCTCTGCTGTACAGGCTGATAGTCTGCTCTGCTGTACAGGCTGTTAGTCTGCTGTACAGGCTGATAGTCTGCTCTGCTGTACAGGCTGATAGTCTGCTCTGCTGTACAGGCTGTTAGTCTGCTCTGCTGTACAGGCTGATAGTCTGCTGTACAGGCTGTTAGTCTGCTATACAGGCTGATAGTCTGCTCGGCTGTACAGGCTGTTAGTCTGCTCGGCTGTACAGGCTGTTAGTCTGCTCTGCTGTGCAGGATGTTAGTCTGCTCTGCTGTACAGGCTGATAGTCTGCTCTGCTATACAGGCTGATAGTCTGCTGTACAGGCTGTTAGTCTGCTCTGCTGTACAGGCTGATAGTCTGCTCTGCTGTACAGGCTGATAGTCTGCTGTACAGGCTGATAGTCTGCTGTACAGGCTGATAGTCTGCTGTACAGGCTGATAGTCTGCTCTGCTGTACAGGCTGATAGTCTGCTCTGCTGTACAGGCTGTTAGTCTGCTGTACAGGCTGTTAGTCTGCTCTGCTGTACAGGCTGTTAGTCTGATCTGCTGTACAGGCTGATAGTCTGCTGTACAGGCTGATAGTCTGCTCTGCTGTACAGGTTGATAGTCTGCTGTACAGGCTGATAGTCTGCTCTGCTGTACAGGCTGATAGTCTGCTCTGCTGTACAGGCTGTTAGTCTGCTGTACAGGCTGATAGTCTGCTCTGCTGTACAGGCTGATAGTCTGCTCTGCTGTACAGGCTGTTAGTCTGCTCTGCTGTACAGGCTGATAGTCTGCTGTACAGGCTGTTAGTCTGCTGTACAGGCTGTTAGTCTGCTGGACAGGCTGATAGTCTGCTCGGCTGTACAGGCTGTTAGTCTGCTCTGCTGTACAGGCTGTTAGTCTGCTCTGCTGTACAGGCTGATAGTCTGCTCTGCTATACAGGCTTATAGTCTGCTGTACAGGCTGTTAGTCTGCTCTGCTGTACAGGCTGATAGTCTGCTCTGCTGTACAGGCTGATAGTCTGCTGTACAGGCTGATAGTCTGCTCTGCTGTACAGGCTGTTAGTCTGATCTGCTGTACAGGCTGATAGTCTGCTCTGCTATACAGGCTGTTAGTCTGCTCTGCTGTACAGGCTGTTAGTCTGCTCTGCTGTACAGGCTGTTAATCTGCTCTGCTGTACAGGCTGTTAGTCTGATCTGCTATACAGGCTGTTAGTCTGCTGTACAGGCTGTTAGTCTGCTGTACAGTCTGATAGTCTGCTCTGCTGTACAGGCTGATAGTCTGCTATACAGGCTGTTAGTCTGCTCTGCTGTACAGGCTGTTAGTCTGTTCTGCTGTACAGGCTGATAGTCTGCTCTGCTGTACAGGCTGATAGTCTGCTGTACAGGCTGATAGTCTGCTGTACAGGCTGATAGTCTGCTCTGCTATACAGGCTGTTAGTCTGCTCTGCTATACAGGCTGTTAGTCTGCTGTACAGGCTGATAGTCTGCTGTACAGGCTGATAGTCTGCTCTGCTATACAGGCTGTTAGTCTGAACTGCTATACAGGCTGATAGTCTGCTGTACAGGCTGATAGTCTGCTCTGCTGTACAGGCTGATAGTCTGCTCTGCTATACAGGCTGTTAGTCTGCTCTGCTATACAGGCTGATAGTCTGCTGTAGAGGCTGATAGTCTGCTCTGCTGTACAGGCTGTTAGTCTGCTCTGCTGTACAGGCTGTTAGTCTGCTCTGCTATACAGGCTGATAGTCTGCTGTACAGGCTGATAGTCTGCTCTGCTATACAGGCTGTTAGTCTGCTGTACAGGCTGTTAGTCTGCTGTACAGGCTGATAGTCTGCTCTGCTGTACAGGCTGTTAGTCTGCTCTGCTGTACAGGCTGTTAGTCTGCTCTGCTGTACAGGCTGTTAGTCTGCTGTACAGGCTGTTAGTCTGCTGTACAGGCTGTTAGTCTGCTGTACAGGCTGATAGTCTGCTCTGCTGTACAGGCTGATAGTCTGCTGTACAGGCTGTTAGTCTGCTCTGCTGTACAGGCTGTTAGTCTGTTCTGCTGTACAGGCTGATAGTCTGCTCTGCTGTACAGGCTGATAGTCTGCTGTACAGGCTGATAGTCTGCTGTACAGGCTGATAGTCTGCTCTGCTATACAGGCTGTTAGTCTGCTCTGCTCTACAGGCTGATAGTCTGCTGTACAGGCTGATAGTCTGCTCTGCTGTACAGGCTGATAGTCTGCTCTGCTGTACAGGCTGATAGTCTGCTCTGCTATACAGGCTGTTAGTCTGCTCTGCTATACAGGCTGATAGTCTGCTGTACAGGCTGATCGTCTGCTCTGCTGTACAGGCTGATAGTCTGTTCTGCTGTACAGGCTGATAGTCTGCTCTGCTGTACAGGCTGATAGTCTGCTGTACAGGCTGATAGTCTGCTGTACAGGCTGATAGTCTGCTGTACAGGCTGATAGTCTGCTCTGCTATACAGGCTGTTAGTCTGCTCTGCTATACAGGCTGATAGTCTGCTGTACAGGCTGATAGTCTGCTCTGCTATACAGGCTGTTAGTCTGCTCTGCTATACAGGCTGATAGTCTGCTGTACAGGCTGATAGTCTGCTCTGCTGTACAGGCTGATAGTCTGCTCTGCTGTACAGGCTGATAGTCTGCTCTGCTATACAGGCTGTTAGTCTGCTCTGCTATACAGGCTGATAGTCTGCTGTACAGGCTGATAGTCTGCTCTGCTGTACAGGCTGTTAGTCTGCTCTGCTATACAGGCTGATAGTCTGCTGTACAGGCTTATAGTCTGCTCTGCTATACAGGCTGTTAGTCTGCTGTACAGGCTGTTAGTCTGCTGTACAGGCTGATAGTCTGCTCTGCTGTACAGGCTGTTAGTCTGCTCTGCTGTACAGGCTGTTAGTCTGCTCTGCTGTACAGGCTGTTAGTCTGCTCTGCTGTACAGGCTGTTAGTCTGCTGTACAGGCTGTTAGTCTGCTGTACAGGCTGTTAGTCTGCTGTACAGGCTGATAGTCTGCTCTGCTGTACAGGCTGATAGTCTGCTGTATAGGCTGTTAGTCTGCTCTGCTGTACAGGCTGTTAGTCTGTTCTGCTGTACAGGCTGATAGTCTGCTCTGCTGTACAGGCTGATAGTCTGCTGTACAGGCTGATAGTCTGCTGTACAGGCTGATAGTCTGCTCTGCTATACAGGCTGTTAGTCTGCTCTGCTGTACAGGCTGATAGTCTGCTGTACAGGCTGATAGTCTGCTGTACAGGCTGATAGTCTGCTGTACAGGCTGATAGTCTGCTCTGCTGTACAGGCTGATAGTCTGCTCTGCTGTACAGGCTGTTAGTCTGCTGTACAGGCTGTTAGTCTGCTCTGCTGTACAGGCTGTTAGTCTGATCTGCTGTACAGGCTGATAGTCTGCTGTACAGGCTGATAGTCTGCTCTGCTGTACAGGTTGATAGTCTGCTGTACAGGCTGATAGTCTGCTCTGCTGTACAGGCTGATAGTCTGCTCTGCTGTACAGGCTGTTAGTCTGCTGTACAGGCTGATAGTCTGCTCTGCTGTACAGGCTGATAGTCTGCTCTGCTGTACAGGCTGTTAGTCTGCTCTGCTGTACAGGCTGATAGTCTGCTGTACAGGCTGTTAGTCTGCTGTACAGGCTGTTAGTCTGCTGGACAGGCTGATAGTCTGCTCGGCTGTACAGGCTGTTAGTCTGCTCTGCTGTACAGGCTGTTAGTCTGCTCTGCTGTACAGGCTGATAGTCTGCTCTGCTATACAGGCTTATAGTCTGCTGTACAGGCTGTTAGTCTGCTCTGCTGTACAGGCTGATAGTCTGCTCTGCTGTACAGGCTGATAGTCTGCTGTACAGGCTGATAGTCTGCTCTGCTGTACAGGCTGTTAGTCTGATCTGCTGTACAGGCTGATAGTCTGCTCTGCTATACAGGCTGTTAGTCTGCTCTGCTGTACAGGCTGTTAGTCTGCTCTGCTGTACAGGCTGTTAATCTGCTCTGCTGTACAGGCTGTTAGTCTGATCTGCTATACAGGCTGTTAGTCTGCTGTACAGGCTGTTAGTCTGCTGTACAGTCTGATAGTCTGCTCTGCTGTACAGGCTGATAGTCTGCTATACAGGCTGTTAGTCTGCTCTGCTGTACAGGCTGTTAGTCTGTTCTGCTGTACAGGCTGATAGTCTGCTCTGCTGTACAGGCTGATAGTCTGCTGTACAGGCTGATAGTCTGCTGTACAGGCTGATAGTCTGCTCTGCTATACAGGCTGTTAGTCTGCTCTGCTATACAGGCTGTTAGTCTGCTGTACAGGCTGATAGTCTGCTGTACAGGCTGATAGTCTGCTCTGCTATACAGGCTGTTAGTCTGAACTGCTATACAGGCTGATAGTCTGCTGTACAGGCTGATAGTCTGCTCTGCTGTACAGGCTGATAGTCTGCTCTGCTGTACAGGCTGATAGTCTGCTCTGCTATACAGGCTGTTAGTCTGCTCTGCTATACAGGCTGATAGTCTGCTGTACAGGCTGATAGTCTGCTCTGCTGTACAGGCTGTTAGTCTGCTCTGCTGTACAGGCTGTTAGTCTGCTCTGCTATACAGGCTGATAGTCTGCTGTACAGGCTGATAGTCTGCTCTGCTATACAGGCTGTTAGTCTGCTGTACAGGCTGTTAGTCTGCTGTACAGGCTGATAGTCTGCTCTGCTGTACAGGCTGTTAGTCTGCTCTGCTGTACAGGCTGTTAGTCTGCTCTGCTGTACAGGCTGTTAGTCTGCTGTACAGGCTGTTAGTCTGCTGTACAGGCTGTTAGTCTGCTGTACAGGCTGATAGTCTGCTCTGCTGTACAGGCTGATAGTCTGCTGTACAGGCTGTTAGTCTGCTCTGCTGTACAGGCTGTTAGTCTGTTCTGCTGTACAGGCTGATAGTCTGCTCTGCTGTACAGGCTGATAGTCTGCTGTACAGGCTGATAGTCTGCTCTGCTATACAGGCTGTTAGTCTGCTCTGCTCTACAGGCTGATAGTCTGCTGTACAGGCTGATAGTCTGCTCTGCTGTACAGGCTGATAGTCTGCTCTGCTGTACAGGCTGATAGTCTGCTCTGCTATACAGGCTGTTAGTCTGCTCTGCTATACAGGCTGATAGTCTGCTGTACAGGCTGATCGTCTGCTCTGCTGTACAGGCTGATAGTCTGTTCTGCTGTACAGGCTGATAGTCTGCTCTGCTGTACAGGCTGATAGTCTGCTGTACAGGCTGATAGTCTGCTGTACAGGCTGATAGTCTGCTGTACAGGCTGATAGTCTGCTCTGCTATACAGGCTGTTAGTCTGCTCTGCTATACAGGCTGATAGTCTGCTGTACAGGCTGATAGTCTGCTGTACAGGCTGATAGTCTGCTCTGCTATACAGGCTGTTAGTCTGCTCTGCTATACAGGCTGATAGTCTGCTGTACAGGCTGATAGTCTGCTCTGCTGTACAGGCTGATAGTCTGCTCTGCTGTACAGGCTGATAGTCTGCTCTGCTATACAGGCTGTTAGTCTGCTCTGCTATACAGGCTGATAGTCTGCTGTACAGGCTGATAGTCTGCTCTGCTGTACAGGCTGATAGTCTGCTCTGCTGTACAGGCTGTTAGTCTGCTCTGCTATACAGGCTGATAGTCTGCTGTACAGGCTTATAGTCTGCTCTGCTATACAGGCTGTTAGTCTGCTGTACAGGCTGTTAGTCTGCTGTACAGGCTGATAGTCTGCTCTGCTGTACAGGCTGTTAGTCTGCTCTGCTGTACAGGCTGTTAGTCTGCTCTGCTGTACAGGCTGTTAGTCTGCTCTGCTGTACAGGCTGTTAGTCTGCTGTACAGGCTGTTAGTCTGCTGTACAGGCTGTTAGTCTGCTGTACAGGCTGATAGTCTGCTCTGCTGTACAGGCTGATAGTCTGCTGTATAGGCTGTTAGTCTGCTCTGCTGTACAGGCTGTTAGTCTGTTCTGCTGTACAGGCTGATAGTCTGCTCTGCTGTACAGGCTGATAGTCTGCTGTACAGGCTGATAGTCTGCTCTGCTATACAGGCTGTTAGTCTGCTCTGCTATACAGGCTGATAGTCTGCTGTACAGGCTGATAGTCTGCTCTGCTGTACAGGCTGATAGTCTGCTCTGCTGTACAGGCTGATAGTCTGCTCTGCTATACAGGCTGTTAGTCTGCTCTGCTATACAGGCTGATAGTCTGCTGTACAGTCTGATAGTCTAGTCTGCTGTACAGTCTGATAGTCTGCTCTGCTGTACAGGCTGTTAGTCTGCTCTGCTGTACAGGCTGTTAGTCTGCTCTGCTATACAGGCTGATAGTCTGCTGTACAGGCTGATAGTCTGCTCTGCTATACAGGCTGTTAGTCTGCTGTACAGGCTGTTAGTCTGCTGTACAGGCTGATAGTCTGCTCTGCTGTACAGGCTGTTAATCTGCTCTGCTGTACAGGCTGTTAGTCTGCTCTGCTGTACAGGCTGTTAGTCTGCTCTGCTGTACAGGCTGTTAGTCTGCTGTACAGGCTGATAGTCTGCTGTACAGGCTGTTAGTCTGCTGTACAGGCTGTTAGTCTGCTGTACAGGCTGTTAGTCTGCTGTACAGGCTGTTAGTCTGCTGTACAGGCTGATAGTCTGCTGTACAGGCTGATAGTCTGCTCTGCTGTACAGGCTGTTAGTCTGCTGTACAGGCTGTTAGTCTGCTATACAGGCTGTTAGTCTGCTGTACAGGCTGATAGTCTGCTCTGCTATACAGGCTGATAGTCTGCTCTGCTGTACAGGCTGATAGTCTGCTCTGCTGTACAGGCTGATAGTCTGCTGTACAGGCTGATAGTCTGCTGTACAGGCTGATAGTCTGCTGTACAGGCTGTTAGTCTGCTCTGCTATACAGGCTGATAGTCTGCTGTACAGGCTGATCGTCTGCTCTGCTGTACAGGCTGATAGTCTGTTCTGCTGTACAGGCTGATAGTCTGCTCTGCTGTACAGGCTGATAGTCTGCTGTACAGGCTGATAGTCTGCTGTACAGGCTGATAGTCTGCTGTACAGGCTGATAGTCTGCTCTGCTATACAGGCTGTTAGTCTGCTCTGCTATACAGGCTGATAGTCTGCTGTACAGGCTGATAGTCTGCTGTACAGGCTGATAGTCTGCTCTGCTATACAGGCTGTTAGTCTGCTCTGCTATACAGGCTGATAGTCTGCTGTACAGGCTGATAGTCTGCTCTGCTGTACAGGCTGATAGTCTGCTCTGCTGTACAGGCTGATAGTCTGCTCTGCTATACAGGCTGTTAGTCTGCTCTGCTATACAGGCTGATAGTCTGCTGTACAGGCTGATAGTCTGCTCTGCTGTACAGGCTGATAGTCTGCTCTGCTGTACAGGCTGTTAGTCTGCTCTGCTATACAGGCTGATAGTCTGCTGTACAGGCTTATAGTCTGCTCTGCTATACAGGCTGTTAGTCTGCTGTACAGGCTGTTAGTCTGCTGTACAGGCTGATAGTCTGCTCTGCTGTACAGGCTGTTAGTCTGCTCTGCTGTACAGGCTGTTAGTCTGCTCTGCTGTACAGGCTGTTAGTCTGCTCTGCTGTACAGGCTGTTAGTCTGCTGTACAGGCTGTTAGTCTGCTGTACAGGCTGTTAGTCTGCTGTACAGGCTGATAGTCTGCTCTGCTGTACAGGCTGATAGTCTGCTGTATAGGCTGTTAGTCTGCTCTGCTGTACAGGCTGTTAGTCTGTTCTGCTGTACAGGCTGATAGTCTGCTCTGCTGTACAGGCTGATAGTCTGCTGTACAGGCTGATAGTCTGCTCTGCTATACAGGCTGTTAGTCTGCTCTGCTATACAGGCTGATAGTCTGCTGTACAGGCTGATAGTCTGCTCTGCTGTACAGGCTGATAGTCTGCTCTGCTGTACAGGCTGATAGTCTGCTCTGCTATACAGGCTGTTAGTCTGCTCTGCTATACAGGCTGATAGTCTGCTGTACAGTCTGATAGTCTAGTCTGCTGTACAGTCTGATAGTCTGCTCTGCTGTACAGGCTGTTAGTCTGCTCTGCTGTACAGGCTGTTAGTCTGCTCTGCTATACAGGCTGATAGTCTGCTGTACAGGCTGATAGTCTGCTGTACAGGCTGATAGTCTGCTCTGCTATACAGGCTGTTAGTCTGCTGTACAGGCTGTTAGTCTGCTGTACAGGCTGATAGTCTGCTCTGCTGTACAGGCTGTTAATCTGCTCTGCTGTACAGGCTGTTAGTCTGCTCTGCTGTACAGGCTGTTAGTCTGCTCTGCTGTACAGGCTGTTAGTCTGCTGTACAGGCTGATAGTCTGCTGTACAGGCTGTTAGTCTGCTGTACAGGCTGTTAGTCTGCTGTACAGGCTGTTAGTCTGCTGTACAGGCTGTTAGTCTGCTGTACAGGCTGATAGTCTGCTGTACAGGCTGATAGTCTGCTCTGCTGTACAGGCTGTTAGTCTGCTGTACAGGCTGTTAGTCTGCTATACAGGCTGTTAGTCTGCTGTACAGGCTGATAGTCTGCTCTGCTATACAGGCTGATAGTCTGCTCTGCTGTACAGGCTGATAGTCTGCTCTGCTGTACAGGCTGATAGTCTGCTGTACAGGCTGATAGTCTGCTGTACAGGCTGATAGTCTGCTGTACAGGCTGATAGTCTGCTGTACAGGCTGATAGTCTGCTGTACAGGCTGTTAGTCTGCTGTACAGGCTGTTTGGACTTGTGTTGATTTGGTCGTTCTCCATTTTGCTTTAAAGGTGTTTACTGCTTTGGGGTTCCTTGGTGTTTTTGTGTGTGAATCAACGTTGCTGTTAGTGTGCTGCTTCACAGCTGTAACCTACCGTCATCTCATCTATCGGTCTTCCTCCTGGCTTTTGGTGGGAAGCCATGTGTTGTTGTCGCTGTTGTCATTCAGCAAGTCTGATCACGATGGTTGTAGTGCTCTGGGGTGATGTCATAGGGTCAAATGTCATCTGTTTAGGGGTGTGGCAATGGTTGTAGTGCCCTGGGGTGATGTCATAGGGTCAAATGTCATCTGTTTAGGGGTGTGGCGATGGTTGTAGTGCTCTGGGGTGATGTCATAGGGTGATGTCATAGGGTCATATGTCATCTGTTCAGTGGTGTGGCGATGGTTGTAGTGCTCTGGGGTGATGTCATAGGGTCAAATGTCATCTGTTCAGTGTTGTGGCGATGGTTGTAGTGCTCTGGGGTGATGTCATAGGGTCAAATGTCATCTGTTCAGTGGTGTGGCGATGGTTGTAGTGCTCTGGGGTGATGTCATAGGGTCATATGTCATCTGTTCAGTGTTGTGGCGATGGTTGTAGTGCTCTGGGGTGATGTCATAGGGTCAAATGTCATCTGTTCAGTGGTGTGGCGATGGTTGTAGTGCTCTGGGGTGATGTCATAGGGTCATATGTCATCTGTTCAGTGTTGTGGCGATGGTTGTAGTGCTCTGGGGTGATGTCATAGGGTCAAATGTCATCTGTTCAGTGGTGTGGCGATGGTTGTAGTGCTCTGGGGTGATGTCATAGGGTCATATGTCATCTGTTCAGTGTTGTGGCGATGGTTGTAGTGCTCTGGGGTGATGTCATAGGGTCATATGTCATCTGTTCAGTGGCGATGGGCTTCAACGGGCTGCTCTGTTATGTTGTGTTTGATCTGGATCTTATGTCTGATGGACACTGACGTACATTGTACGTTGAGGTCAAATCTATACATCTAGACATTGTTTTATGTTGAACAAATCAGGTTTCAGCCCCATCTCCCTCCACCCAAAACCCCTGGGCTTGGAGAGGACTGACTCACAGACTGTCGAAGAGTTCACACGGGCAAGGAGACGTAAGGGTATGTACCAGCCACACTACAGGGCTATTTAGTGACGTAGCAGTGACATAAGGAAAATGTCAATTCATACGTAGTGGTGTTGTTGTACAGTGTGTGTGTGTGTGTGTGTGTGTGTGTGTGTGTGTGTGTGTGTGTGTGTGTGTGTGTGTGTGTGTGTGTGTGTGTGTGTGTGTTGTTCCCAGGTGAAGAAACGTATTGCTAGTCACTGTTGAATCATGACTCTGGTTTATTCTGAGGTCGATCTGTGTTCTGTCATCCATCATAATAGTATGTACTGAGTGCCTCTCATTGGTCCTGCCTACACTACTTCTACCCTTCTTCCTCCTCCTTCCTCTCTCACTTTCCTTCTCTCCCTCTCTCTTCCTCTCCCTCCCTTCCTCTCCCTCTCTTCCTCCCTCTCCTTCCTTCCTTCCTTCCTTCCCTCCCTCCCTCCCTCCCTCCCTCCCTCCCTCCCTCCATCTCACCGCCTCTCCCTCTCTCCCTACCTCTCCCTCTCCTTCCCTCTCTCTCTTCCTCCCTCTCCTTCCCTCTCTCCCTTCCTCCCTCTCCCTCTCCCTACCTCTCTCCCTACCTCTCCCTACCTCTCCCTCTCCTTCTCTCTCTCCCTACCTCTCCCTCACCTTCCCTCCATACCTCTCTTCCTCCCTCTCCTTCCTTCCTTCCCTCCCTCCCTCCCTCCCTCCCTCCCTCCCTCCCTCCCTCCCTCCCTCCCTCCCTCCCTCCCTCCCTCCCTCCCTCCTTCCTTCTCCTTCCCTCCATCTCACCGTCTCTCCCTCTCTCCCTTCCTCTCCCTCCCTCTCCCTACCTCTCCCTCCCCTTCCATCCATACCTCTCTCCCTACCTCTCCCTCCCCTTCCCTCCATACCTCTCTTCCTCCCTCTCCTTCCCTCTCTCCCTACCTCTCCCTCTCCCTCCCTCCCTCCATACCTCTCTTCCTCCCTCTCCTTCCCTCTCTCCCTACCTCTCCCTCCTTCCCTCTCTCCATACCTCTCTTCCTCCCTCTCCTTCCTTCCCACTACCTCTTCTCTCTCTGTTACTCCCATCCTAGTATGATGTAGTGACTGGGTCTCCCTGGTCCATACTAGTGTTGAATAATGTAGCTAATATAATGTCCCTGAGTTAGCTAGCAGGACTAATGTTCCTGAGTTAGCTAGCAGGGCTAATGTTCCTGAGTTAGCTAGCAGGACTAATGTTCCTGAGTTAGCTAGCAGGGCTAATGTTCCTGAGTTAGCTAGCAGGACTAATGTTCCTGAGTTAGCTAGCAGGACTAACGTTCCTGAGTTAGCTAGCAGGACTAATGTTCCTGAGTTAGCTAGCAGGGCTAACGTTCCTGAGTTAGCTAGCAGGACTAACGTTCCTGAGTTAGCTAGCAGGGCTAATGTTCCTGAGTTAGCTAGTAGGACTAATGTTCCTGAGTTAGCTAGCAGGACTAACGTTCCTGAGTTAGCTAGCAGGACTAACGTTCCTGAGTTAGCTAGCAGGGCTAATGTTCCTGAGTTAGCTAGCAGGACTAACGTTCCTGAGTTAGCTAGCAGGACTAACGTTCCTGAGTTAGCTAGCAGAACTAACGTTCCTGAGTTAGCTAGCAGGACTAACGTTCCTGAGTTAGCTAGCAGGACTAACGTTCCTGAGTTAGCTAGCAGGACTAACGTTCCTGAGTTAGCTAGCAGAACTAATGTTCCTGAGTTAGCTAGCAGGACTAACGTCCCTGAGTTAGCTAGCAGAACTAATGTTCCTGAGTTAGCTAGCAGAACTAATGTTCCTGAGTTAGCTAGCAGGACTAACGTTCCTGAGTTAGCTAGCAGAACTAATGTTCCTGAGTTAGCTAGCAGGACTAACGTTCCTGAGTTAGCTAGCAGGACTAACGTCCCTGAGTTAGCTAGCAGGACTAACGTTCCTGAGTTAGCTAGCAGGACTGATGTTCCTGAGTTAGCTAGCAGGACTAATGTCCCTGAGTTAGCTAGCAGAACTAATGTCCCTGAGTTAGCTAGCAGGACTGATGTTCCTGAGTTAGCTAGCAGAACTAATGTCCCTGAGTTAGCTAGCAGGACTAATGTCCCTGAGTTAGCTAGCAGGACTAATGTCACTGAGTTAGCTAGCAGGACTGATGTCCCTGAGTTAGCTAGCAGGGCTAATGTTTCTGAGTTAGCTAGCAGAACTAATGTCCCTGAGTTAGCTAGCAGGACTAACGTTCCTGAGTTAGCTAGCAGAACTGATGTTCCTGAGTTAGCTAGCAGGACTAATGTTCCTGAGTTAGCTAGCAGGACTGATGTCCCTGAGTTAGCTAGCAGGGCTAATGTTCCTGAGTTAGCTAGCAGGACTACACTGTTTCTACTATCTGCTACTACTATCTGTTACTACTACTACTACTTTCTGTTACTACTACTATCTGTTACTACTATCTGTTACTACTACTACTATCTGTTACTACTATCTGTTACTACTACTACTATCTGTTACTACTACTACTACTACTACTATCTGTTACTACTACTACTACTACTACTATCTGTTACTACTACTATCTGTTACTACTACTACTGTTACTAATATCTGTTACTACTACTATCTGTTACTACTATCTGTTACTACTACTACTACTACTACTATCTGTTACTACTACTACTACTACTATCTGTTACTACTACTACTACTACTACTACTATCTGTTACTACTATCTGTTACTACTACTACTACTATCTGTTACTACTACTACTACTACTATCTGTTACTACTACTACTACTACTACTACTACTATATGTTACTACTACTAGTACTACTACTACTACTACTACTACTATCTGTTACTACTACTATTTGTTACTACTACTAGTACTACTACTACTACTATCTGTTACTACTACTATTTGTTACTACTACTATCTGTTACTACTATCTGCTTCTACTACTTGTTACTACTATCTGTTACTACTACTACTATCCGTTACTACTACTATCTGTTACTACTACTACTACTACTACTACTACTACTACTACTACTACTACTACTACTACTACTACTACTACTATCTGTTACTACTACTACTACTACTACTACTACTATCTGTTACTACTACTTGTTACTACTATCACATGAAATCAAATTTTATTGGTCACATACTGAACACGTGGTTAGCAGATGTTATTGCGAGTGTAGTGAAATGTTTATGCTTCTAGACGAGACAGTGCAGCAGTATGTAACAGGTAATATCAGGTAATACAGGTGGATATTTTTGCTCAATTGCCCTCAGCTATGTTTAGACTCTTGTTGTTCATGTTTTGCTGTGTTCTAGTGTACTATGGAATGTATTGCTTTCTTATTCTTGACACTTCGCCCAGACATATTTAAGGTTAGAACTACCTTTCTAAGTGTTCTGATACTTCTAGTTTGGAGTTACATTTTTATGATAACATAGCTACAGCATTTCACTTTAAAGTGTGTATACTATTGCTTACTAGGTGTGTCCAATCAATTTTAACCACTCCCCCTTCTAATTAGGGTTAATTGGAAAAGCTGTTAAACAGAGAACATTGTATTATTTCTTTGTACACCCTGATGAAGGCCATGCAGCCGAAACGCGTCGGTTTTTTAAAAACATTGTTTCTATTGAACATGCCATACTAATAAAGGCATTTTAATCAATTATATGAAGAGTGCCTTGGTCCTCCTTTCTTTTTGAAGACCAACTCAACCCTTTTACCAAAGAGCACCTTCTGTCTACCAACATTTACTATTGTGGACCTTAGTAGCGCTTCCCTTCCTCCTCTTTCTACTATTCTTAAAGTGCCATTGTTAAAGTGACTAGTCTTCCGTTTATTAAAGTGGCCAATGATTTCAAGTCTGTAGGTAGGCAGCCGTCTCTCTGTGCCAGTGGAGTTGGAGGCGTGCATGGCCACGCAGTCGTGGGTAACCATGGAGTACAGGAGAGGGCTGAGAACGCACCCTGGTGCGGCCCCAGTGTTGAGAATCAGCGGAGTGGAGATGTTATTTCTTACCTTCACCACCTGGGGGCGGCCCGTCAGGAAGTCCAGGACCCAGTTGCACAGGGTGGGGTTGAGACCCAGGGCCTCCAGCTTAATATTGAGTTTTGAAGGGTACTATGGTGTTGAATGCTGAGCTGTAGTCAATGAACAGCATTCTTACATAGGTATTCCTCTTGTCCAGATGGGATATGGCCGTGTGCAGTGTGATGGCGATTGCATCGTCTATGGACCTACTGGGGCGGTAAGCAAACTGAAGTGGGTCTAGGGTGTCAGGTAGGGTGGAGGTGATATGATCCTTGACTAGTCTCTCAAAGCATTTCATGATGATGGAGGTGAGCGCTACGGGGCTATAGTCATTTAGCTCAGTTACCTTAGTTTTCTTGGGAACAGGAACAATGGTGGCCATCTTGAAGCATGTGGGGACAGCAGACTGGGAATAGGGATTGATTGAATATGTCCGTAAACACACCAGCCAGCTGGTCTGCGCATGCTCTGAGGACGCAGCTGGGGATGCCTTCTGGGCCGGCAGCCTTACAAGGGTTAACACATTTAAATGTTTTACTCACGTCGGCCACGGAGAAGGAGAGCCCACAGTCTTTGGTAGCGGGCCCTGTCAGTGGCACTGTATTGTCCTCAAAGCAAAGAAGTTGTTTAATTTGTCTGGGGGCAAGACATTGATGTCCGCGACGGGGCTGGTTTTCTTTTGTAGTCCGTGATGGACTGTAGACCCTGCCACATACGTCTCGTGTTTGAGCCGTTGAATTGCGGCTCTACTTTGTCTCTATACCGACGCTTAGCTTGTTTGACTGCCTTGTGGAGGGAATAGCTACACTGTTTGTATTTGGCCATGTTTCCAGTCGCCTTGCCATGGTTAAATGCGGTGGTATGCGCTTTCAGTTTTGCACGAATGCTGCCATCAAGCCACAGTTTCTGGTTAAGGAAGGTTTTAATAGTCACAGTGGGTACAACATCTCCTATACACTTCCTTATAAACTCGCTCACCGAGTCAAGGTATACGTCAATGTTATTGTCTGAGGCTACCCAGGAACATATCCCAGTCCACGTGATCGAAGCAATCTTGAAGCGTGGAATCCGATTGGTCAGACCAGCATTGGATAGACCTAAGCACAGGCGTTCCCTGTTTTAGTTTCTGCCTATAGGAGAGGAGCAACAAGATGGAGTCATGGTCAGATTTGCCAAAAGGAGGGCGGGGGAGGGCCTTGTATGCATCGCGGAAGTTAGAGTAGCAATGGTCGAGTGTGTTACTCGCTCGTGTACTGCAATCGATATGCTGATAGAATTTAGTTAGCCTTGTTCTCAGATTAGCTTTGTTAAAATCCCCAGCTACAATAAATACCTCAGGATATGGTTTCCAGTTTGCATGAAGTCCAGTGAAGTTCCTACTATCTACTATCTGCTATTACTATCTGCTATTACTATCTGTTAGTACTATCTGTTAGTACTATCTGTTAGTACTATATGTTACTATCCGTATATCTGACTCTATACTCCCCCTTCCTCTCTCCTCCTTACTGTTACTACTACATGTATATCTGACTCTATACTCCCCCTTCCTCTCTCCTCCTTACTTCACTCCCACTTACCCATGTTTCTCCTTGTACTCCAACTCTCATCTCTCCATCTATCTATCTCTCCATCTATCTATCTATCCATCTATCTATCTCTCCATCATCCATCTCTCCATCCATCCATCTCTCCTCTATCTCTCCATCCATCTCTCCATCTCTCCATCCATCTTCTCCTCTAGTTAAACCCACCCCTCTGGACATAACACCTCTGCAGGAGTGGGAGGAGATACCGGCACCTGTACGATCACCTGTCACCAGAACCTTCACCCGGGAGTAAGTGTGTGTCTCTGTGTGTGTGTGTGTGTGTGTGTCTCTGTGTGTGTGTCTCTGTGTGTGTGTGTGTCTCTGTGTGTGTGTGTGTGTGTCTCTGTGTGTGTGTGTCTCTGTGTGTGTGTGTCTCTGTGTGTGTGTGTGTGTGTGTCTCTGTGTGTGTGTGTCTCTGTGTGTGTGTCTCTGTGTGTGTGTGTCTCTGTGTGTGTGTGTGTCTCTGTGTGTGTGTGTCTCTGTGTGTGTGTGTGTGTGTGTGTGTGTGTGTCTCTGTGTGTGTGTGTGTGTGTGTGTCTCTCTGTGTGTGTGTGTGTGTGTGTTAGGTGTGTGTGTGTGTGTGTGTGTGTGTGTGTGTGTGTACATGTGTGTACATGTGTTCTTGTGTGTGTTGGGTGTGTGTTGGGTGTGTGTGTGTGTGTGTGTGTGCGTGCGTGTGTGTGTGTTAGGTGTGTGTGTGTGTGTGTGTTAGGTGTGTGTGTTAGGTGTGTGTGTGTGTGTGTGTGTGTGTGTGTGTGTGTGTGTGTGTGTGTGTGTGTGTGTGTGTGTGTGTGTGTGTGTGTGTGTGTGTGTGCATGCTGCAGGCATAGAGCCACTCAGGCGGAGTGTAACAGCACTGGTCAGAAGTGCTGTGTCAGTAGAACATAGTGTGTTAAATATTTAATATCTGACTTCATCTTCGTTTGATGGCCGTAGGTCCTACTTACCATTGATGTGTACTATACTGCCCGCCGTGTCCTCTGCCCCCTCTGCTGGCCGTCCACCGGCACTACAAGTCAATGCAAATTAAAGCCCCGCCCTAGTCACTCATCGTGGTTCAGTTTTGCATTTTCCTCAGTAACGGTTGAGGTTAGATTGGATTGGTGGAGGGGATCCTAGATCTGTACGTAGGGGTTAACAACGCCTCCGGAGGGGTCTGCGCACAACAACAACAAAACATGTAGGGTGTTCACCCATAACATGTGTCTTTCGTTAAATGGTTTATAAAATAAAGAATTGCATCAGAGAATGTCTCTACCATACACGGTTCAAAAGTTTACAAACGACTGTGAGAATTTAGAGCGATTAGAATATCATTACGGTCAAAAAGTGGTCGCTGCTCAATAGAACTCTGCCATCGTTCTGCGGGAAGAACGGAGCTGTCTCTCTCTCTCTCTCTCTCTCTCTCTCTGTCTCTCTCTCTCTGTCTCTCTCTCTCTCTCTTTTATATCTATATATATATAAAAACACTTCAAAATATAGAAGAGATACAATAATGTTCACAACAAAATGACTCCTATTTCATCAATATTGTTAAGTACAAGCATATTAAGGTAATAATATTGTAGAATCTAATTAATAATTTGTATGTGAAATGAAATGGGGCAAAGAAAACATTGGTTTTGACATTCATTTAGTATCACTGTCTTGAATTGACACGTTTTTTCCCCCTGCATTCTCGAGCAGTGAGGGAACACCCTATACCCAATGGTCTGTATGTCTGTTTTCAAAATAAAAGTCAGTGTTTCAGAATAAAAGTCCTAAACCTTTTGTTTATGTGTGTCAGTCCGTCCAGCTGCTACACGTGTCCGCCCGATAGACCCTCTACCTGCCAAAGCTCCACCTCCAGCTCAGACTCGGACGACCCAGACGACAACTACGTTGCCATGACAACCTCCAACATCGCCCTTGCCGCCGTCGTGTCGGTATGTTAGATTCACACACGCACACATAACGTACACACACACACACAGTCTTGTACAACTAACCTTGACACACAATTCAGTCCCATTCAAAATCTTATTTACCCTAACCCCTAACCCTAAACCTAACCCTAGCTCCTAACCCTAAAACTAACCCTAGCTCCTAACCCTAACCATAAACCTAATTCTAAACCTAAAACTAAGTCTAGCCTTAACACTAAACCCCCTAGAAATAGCATTTGACCTTGTGGGGACTAACAAAATGTCCCCAGTTGGTCAAAATGTTTGTTTGTTCCACTATTCTTGTGTGGATTTCTGGACTTCTGTGTGTGTGTGTGTGTGTTCCAGACCCTGCGTGGGGACAGCCCCATGGTCTTACGGAGGCCTAGAGGGGACAAACAGGTTGAGTACCTGGATCTGGACCTACACACTGGTAGAGTGGCCACACCCCCACGACAGGTAAGACAATCTACCGACGTGACTGCTACGGTGGCGGTACTCATTTAAATCAAATCAAATCATTTATTTGTCATGTGCGCCGAATACAACAGGTGCAGTAGACCTTACAGTGAAATGTTTACTTACAGGCTCTAACCAATAGTGCAAAAAAGGTGTTAGGTGAACAATAGCTAAAGGTAAGTAAAGAAATAAAACAACAGTAAAAAGACAGGCTATATACAGTAGAGAGGCTATAAACAGTAAAGAGGCTATATACAGTAGCGAGGCTATATACAGTAGAGAGGCTATATACAGTAGAGAGGCTATATACAGACACCAGTTAGTCAGGCTGATTGAGGTAGTATGTACATGTAGATATGGTTAAAGTGACTATGCATATATGATGAACAGAGAGTAGCAGTAGCGTAAAAGAGGGGTTGGTGGGTGGTGGGACACAATGCAGATAGCCCGGTTAGCCAATGTGTGGGAGCACTGGTTGGTCGTCCCAATTGAGGTTGTATGTACATGTAGGTATGTTAAAGTGACTATGCATATATTATAAACAGAGAGTAGCAGCAGCGTAAAAAGAGGGTTTGGGGGGGTTGGGGAGTTGGGCACACAATGCAAATAGTCCATTTGATTACCTGTTCAGGAGTCTTATGGCTTGGGGGTAAAAACTGTCGAGAAGCCTTTTTGTCCTAGACTTGGCACTTTGGTACCGCTTGCCATGCGGTAGTAGAGAGAACAGTCTATGACTGGGGTGGCTGGGGTCTTTGACAATTTTTAGGGCCTTCCTCTGACACCACCTGGTGTAGAGGTCCTGGATGGCAGGCAGCTTAGCCCCAGTGATGAACTGGGCCATACGCACTACCCTCTGTAGTGCCTTGCGGTCAGAGGCCGAGCAATTGCCGTAGCAGGCAGTGATGCAACCAGTCAGGATGCTCTCGATGATGCAGCTGTAGAACCTTTTGAGGATCTCAGGACCCATGCCAAATCTTTTTTGTTTCCTGAGGGGAAATAGGCTTTGTCATGCCCTCTTCACGACTGTCTTGGTGTGTTTGGACCATTCTAGTTTGTTGGTGATGTGGACACCAAGGAACTTGAAGCTCTCAACCTGCTCCACTACAGCCCCGTCGATGAGAATGGGGGCGTGCTCGGTCCTCCTTTTCCTGTAGTCCACAATCCTCTCCTTAGTCTTGGTTACGTTGAGGGATAAGTTGTTATTCTGGCACCACACAGCCAGGTCTCTGACCTCCTCCCTATAGGCTGTCTTGTCGTTGTCTGTTGTGTCGTCTGCAAACTTAATGATGGTGTTGGAGTCGTGCCTGGCCATGCAGTCGTGGGTGAACAGGGAGTACAGGAGGGGACTGAGCACGCACCCCTGTGGAGCTCCAGTGTTTAGGATCAGCGTGGCAGATGTATTGCTACCTACCCTCACCACCTGGGGGCGGCCCGTCAGGAAGTCCAGGATCCAGTTGCAGAGGGAGGTGTTTAGTCCCAGTATTCTTAGCTTAGTGATGAGCTTTAAGGGTACTATGGTGTTGAACGCTGAGCTGTAGTCAATGAATAGCATTCTCACATAAGTGTTCCTTTTGTCCAGGTGGGAAAGGGCAGTGTGGAGTGCAATAGAGATTGCATCATCTGTGGATCTGTTTGGGCGGTATGCAAATTGGAGTAGGTCAAGGCAGGTTACCTTCGCTTTCTTGGGCACAGGGACTATGGTGGTCTGTTTGAAACATGTAGGTATTACAGACTCAGTCAGGGAGAGGTTGAAAATGAGACTTATCAATTGGTCAGTGCATGCTCTGTGTACACGTCCTGGTAATCCGTCTGGCCCTGTGGCCTAGTGAATGTTGACCTGTTTAAAGGTCTTGCTCACATCGGCTACGGAGAGCGTGATCACATAGTCGTCCGGAACAGCTGGGGCTCTCATGCATGCTTCAGTGTTGCTTGCCTCAAAGCGATCATAAAAGCATTTAGCTCGTCTGGTAGGTTCGTGTCACTGGGCAGCTCGCGGCTGGGTTTCCCTTGGTAGTCCATAATAGTTTGCAAGCCCTGCCACATCCGACGAGCATCAGAGCCGGTGCATAAGGATTCAATCTTAGTCCTGTGTTGACGCTTTGCTTGTTTGACGGTTCGTCTGAGGGCATTGCGGGATTTCTTATAAGCGTCCGGATTAGTGTCCCGCTACTTTAAAGCTGCAGCTCTAGCCTTTAGCTTGGTCCGAATGTTGCATGTAATCTGTGGCTTCTAGAATTATGGTCAGATTTGCCAATTGGAGGGAGAGCTTTGTATGCGTCTCTGTGTGTGGAGTGAAGGTGGTCTAGAGTTTTTTTTCCTCTGGTTGCATATGTGACATGCAGGTAAAACGGATTGAAGTTTGCCTGCATTAAAGTCCCCGGTCACTAGGAGCACCGCCTCTGGATGAGCATTTCTTGTTTGCTTATGGCCCTATATTGCTTGTTGAGTGCCGTCGTAGTGCCAGCATCGGTCTGTGGTGGTAAATAGACGGCTATGAAAAATCTAGATGAAAACTCTCTTAGTAGATAGTATGGTCTACAGCTTATCATGAGGTACTCTACCTCAGGCGAGCAAAACCTCGAGACTTCCTTAATATTAGACATTGTGCACCAGCTATTGTTGACAAATAGACACACACCTCTACCCCTCGTCTTACCAGATGTAGCTGTTCTGTCCTGCCGATGCACGGAAAACCCAGCCAACTCTATATTATCTGTGTCGTCGTTCAGCCACAACTCTGTGAAACATAAGATATTACAGTTTTTAATGTCCCATTGGTAGGATAGTCTCGAGGGGAGCTCATCCAGTTTATTCTCCAGTGATTGCACGTTGGCCAATAGAATGGATGGTAGAGGCGGGTTACCCACTAGTAATGAATTCTCACAAGGCACCCCGATCTCCGTCTTTTCTTCTCGCGAATGACGGGGATTTGGGCCTGGTCTTGGACAATCAATATATCCTTCGCGTCGGACTCATCAAATAAATAATCTTCTTCCAGTTTGCGGTGACTGTTCTGATATCCAGAAGCTCTATTCGGTCATAAGAGATGGTAGCAGCAACATTATGTACAAAATAAGTTACAAACAACGCAAAAAAACACAAAGTAGCACAATTGGTTAGGAGCTCGTAAAACGGCAGGTTTACCAGGTTAGTTAATTTACCAGGTTAGTACATTTACCAGGTTAGTTAATTTACCAGGTTAGTTAATTTACCAGGTTAGTTAATTTACCAGGTTAGTACATTTACCAGGTTAGTTAATTTACCAGGTTAGTTAATTTACCAGGTTAGTACATTTACCAGGTTAGTTCATTTACCAGGTTAGTTAATTTACCAGGTTAGTTAATTTACCAGGTTAGTTCATTTACTGGGTTAGTTAATTTACCAGGTTAGTTAATTTACCAGGTTAGTGCATTTACCAGGTTAGTTAATTTGCCAGGTTAGTTAATTTACCAGGTTAGTTAATTTACCAGGTTAGTACATTTACCAGGTTAGTGCATTTACCAGGTTAGTTAATTTGCCAGGTTAGTTAATTTACCAGGTTAGTTAATTTACCAGGTTAGTTAATTTACCAGGTTAGCTCATTAGGAATATGGGTCTGAGCTAGACATTTTTATGATAAAGCTCTGTATATCTGTTTCAAAATAAGAATACACAAAAAAACACTTGTTTCAGAATAAAAGTCTCACTTTTGTGTTTCAAAATAAAAGTCTCTGTTTTAGAATAAAAGTCCATCCTGTCTTTTTGTTTTCAGAAAAAGAGTGTGTTGGGTGGCTCGATGGGCTCGAGCGAAGGTGAGCGTGCACGTGAGCGTGAAGGTGAGCGTGCACGTGAGCGTGTGGACTATGTGGTCGTTGATCCTGAGAGAACCAGAGCTCTGAAAAGTACCAGGGAGGCGTGGCACGACGGGAGACAGTCTACTGAGAAGGACAAATAACACACGCACACACACTGAACAGACACACACACACTGAACAGATACACACTGGACACACACACACTGAACAGACACACACACACACACTGAACATACACACACACTGAACAGACACACACACATACTGAACATACACATACAATGAACAGACACACATACACGGCAAACTACAGAGTGAGACACCCACTAAATGACCCAAATGACCACTATATACACTCACAGCTTTGCCAACACACACACACACACACACACACACCTCTCCAAGTGGACCCTGCTCCACGAGGGGGTAAAAGGGGGGGCTCAGCCCCCTCAGTTTTAGTTTTATGTCCTTTATATAAAATAGTAAGAAAGTTCAAATGATTGATTGACAGGTTGGCACAAAATCTGTCATCTGTAATCAGTCATCAGTCATCTGTTTCAGTCTGTCATTCAGATATAATGTCCATACAGTCCTCCTCCTCTGGGACTCACTTTACAAGTTCTTAAAACAACCCAACCGTGACTTCCCTGTACAGAAACATTGAATAGAGTACTGGAAGTTCCCCTTCCCGACATCGAATGCACGCGTTCGTACAACACAGAAGTAAGACTCGAGGCTACAGGGCTGCTGAAGGCGGTGATAGACCCCTGGCTTTTAAGTTTATGGTGCACAGAATCCTCAATCTTCTCCATCCTCCAAAACAAATGACTCCAAGCAAAAGCAACAGATCTTTACACTGGAGTCAGTGGTCCTCAATGTGTTGGAGTGTGGTGGTCCTCAATGAGTTGGAGTGTGGTGGTCCTCAATGTGTTGGAGTGTGGTGGTCCTCAATGTGTTGGAGTGTGGTGGTCCTCAATGTGTTGGAGTGTGGTGGTCCACAGTGAGTTGGAGTGTGGTGGTCCTCAATGTGTTGGAGTGCGGTGGTCCTCAATGTGTTGGAGTGCGGTGGTCCTCAATGTATTGGAGTGTGGTGGTCCTCAATGTGTTGGAGTGTGGTGGTCCTCAATGTGTTGAGTGTGGTGGTCCTCAATGTGTTGGAGTGCGGTGGTCCTCAATGTGTTGGAGTGCGGTGGTCCTCAATGAGTTGGAGTGTGTTGGTCCTCAATGAGTTGGAGTGTGGTGGTCCTCAATGTGTTGGAGTGTGTTGTCCTCAATGAGTTGGAGTGTGGTGGTCCTCAATGAGTTGGAGTGCGTCGAGAAGCTGAGGTGTGACAGCAAGTCCGAAGCCATTTGGCAGTGCCACCAGTTCCCAGCGAACAAGAACGTTATGTAAGTACAAATCTCCAGCAATACGTGGTGGACAGTACAGTAGACCAGCAGGACAGAGGAGAAGAGATTGAGTGTATAAAGACTGTTCTTCAGCACGTTGGATGCTGTTATTGTTGAAATGTCAGAACGATTCAGCGAAACTCAACAGGACCTGTGTGTCCTGGACCCAGAGAGCCATGACTTTCTAGATGTGAGATGGATCCAAGCAAAACAGATGTAGTGGAAGCTGACTTCAGTGTTGCTCGCCAGTTTTTTTGCAGACTGAAATCGAGCCAATGAGGACGCTTTTGAGGTGTCTATATCTACATACAAACAAAACTCATTTTCCACTTTGACAAATGTGTTCAGTCAGCACAGGAGAAGCATGCTAGACCCGAGGAAAGGTCAACTAATCCAACTGCTATTTTGAGGGGGGATTTTACAAGAATATTTCGGGGGAGAATGCAATGATCGATTTACTCAGGAAGTTCCACAGAGCATCAAGGAGGCTGCAACTCTTCTGAAAAGATGGGAAAAAAACAAAACAATCTAGCTGGTTGTTTTTTTTAATCAAAATGTTGGTGGTTTAAAACCAGTGGCGTCATTACAGCAAAAACATTGTCACATGGAATGACGCTGGAGAGACGAAGCAGGTACGTTGAGTCAAACATTTAATATAGAACGGACATGGAACGAGACAGGAACAGCGTCAGCAAATGAGTAACACAGACAAAAACAATTAATGCAGCAGCGGCGGAACAGAGCTGGGGAACTGACAAATATAAGGGGAGGTAATAAACAGGTGATGAGTGAGTCCAGGTGAGTCCAGGTGAGTCCAATAACGCTGATGCGCGTGACGAGGGAAAGCAGGTGTGCTTAATGGATGATAGGAGTGAGTGATGCAGGGCAGCCTGGCGCCCTCGAGCGCCGGGGGAGCGGGAGCAGACGTGACAAACCTAGGAAATGGAATGACAAAATGACTTCCTTAGCCAGCCTATGTTTTCAACGGCCTTACTTTAGTGTGTATGTTTATGGTGATGACAGAGCGCTGCGGAGATTTCGTGCCAACCTGTCACTTCAAGCATTTCAACTTTTATTGTTTATTGTGGTTTAGCGTGATATGAGCAGAATTCAATATAATTCCAATCCAAATGATCCTCCGTGGGTATACCTACATATCAGTATGTTTCATCGTAGAGATAGATAGTCTACATTCTGTTATGGTTGTCTTGGTAACCTATTGGTTTCCGTGGTTGTAAATGGAGCTGGTATGTTTTGGAAATGAGTTTATGGTAGGATGGCATTGCTCAATTGATTATGACATATCACAACGTGTTGCTGAACTCGTGAGTGGGAGGCATGATTTTCCATGTTTGAAGGCGAGTCTATAGGCCTTTTTGTTTATCAAGACAGCTGTGCATGGCTGCATCTCGCTGTAGTAGACTGTATCTCACTGTAGTAGGCTGTATCTCACTGTAGTAGGCTGCATCTCACTGTATCTCACTGTAGTAGGCTGCATCTCACTGTATCTCACTGTAGTAGGCTGCATCTCACTGTATCTCACTGTAGTAGGCGGCATCTCACTGTAGTAGGCTGCATCTCACTGTAGTAGGCTGCATCTCACTCTAGTAGGCGGCATCTCACTGTAGTAGGCTGCATCTCACTGTAGTAGACTATATCTCACTGTAGTAGGCAGCATCTCACTGTAGTAGGCTGCATCTCACTGTAGTAGACTATATCTCACTGTAGTAGGCTGCATCTCACTGTAGTAGGCTGCATCTCGCTGTAGTAGACTGCATCTCACTGTAGTAGACTGCATCTCACTGTAGTAGGCTGTATCTCACTGTAGTAGACTGCATCTCACTGTAGTAGGCTGCATCTCACTGTAGTAGGCTGTAGGCTGCATCTCACTGTAGTAGGCAGGAGGCTGCATCTCACTGTAGTAGGCTGTAGCTCACTGTAGTAGGCTGCATCTCACTGTAGTAGGCTGTATCTCACTGTAGTAGGCTGCATCTCACTGCAGTAGACTGTAGAATGCATCTCACTGTTGTAGACTGTAGGCTGCAACTCACTGTAGTAGGCTGCATCTCACTGTAGTAGGCAGTATCTCACTGTAGTAGGCTGTAGGCTGCATCTCACTGTAGAAGACTGTAGACTGCATCTCACTGTTGTAGACTGTAGGCTGCATCTCACTGTAGTAGGCTGCATCTCACTGTAGTAGGCTGCCTCTCACTGTAGTAGGCTGTAGGCTGCATCTCACTGTAGTAGGCTGTAGGCTGCATTTCAATGTAGTAGGCTGCATCTCACTGTAGTAGGCTGCATTTCACTGTAGTAGGCTGTAGACTGCATCTCACTGTAGTAAGCTGTAGGCTGCAACTCACTGTAGTAGGCTGCATTTCACTACAGTAGACTGTAGACTGCATCTCACTGTAGTAGGCTGCATCTCACTGTAGTAGGCTGCATCTCACTGTAGTAGGCTGTAGGCTGTATCTCACTGTAGTTGGCTGCATACTACAGTTACATACATGTTAAATACCACTACAGTTACATACATGATGTTACATACATGATGTGATGTTACATACTACTACAGTTACATACATGATCTGATGTTACATATTACTACAGTTACATAGATGGTACATACATGATGTTACATACATGATGTGATGTTACATACTACTACAATTACATACATGTTACATACTACTACAGTTACATACATGATGTGATGTTACATACTACTACAGTTACATACATGATGTTACATACTACTACAGTTACATACATGATGTGATGTTACATACTACTACAGTTACATACATGATGTTACATACTACTACAGTTACATACATGATCTGATGTTACATACTACTACAGTTACATACATGATGTGAAGTTACATACTACTACAGTTACATACATGATGTGATGTTACATACTACTACAGTTACATACATGATCTGATGTCACATACTACTACAGTTACATACATGATCGGATGTTACATACTACTACAGTTACATACATGATCGGATGTTACATACTACTACAGTTACATACATGTTACATACTGCTACAGTTACATACATGTTACATACTACTACAGTTACATACGTGATGTTACATACTATTACATGTACATAGTTGATGTTACATACTACTACAGTTACATACATAATGTTACATACATGATGTTACATACTACTACAGTTACATACATAATGTTACATACATGATGTTACATACTACTACAGTTACATAGATGTTACATACTATTACAGTTACATACATGATGTGATGTTACATACTACTACAGTTACATACATGATGTTACATACTACTACAGTTACATACATGTTACATACTACTACAGTTACATACATGATGTGTAACGGCTGTCATGAGAGAGAGCAGACCAAGGTGCAGCGGAGTTAGTGTTCATCATTTAATTTAATTTAATAGAAAGAACACTATATGAAACAAAACAAGAAAACCGACAGCCAAACAGTCCTGTCAGGTGCAAAACACTAACAGAAACAATTACCCACAAAACCCAAAGGAAAAACATGCTCCTTATGTGTGACTCCCAATCAGCAACAACGAACTTCAGCTGTGCCTGATTGGGAGCCACACACGGCCCAAAACAAAGAAATACAAAACCATAGAAAAATGAACATAGAACGCCCACCCAATGTAACACCCTGGCCTAACCAAAATAAAGAACAAAAAACACCTCTTTGGCCAGGGCGTTACATGATGTTACATACCACTACAGTTACATGATGTTACATACTACTACAGTTACATACATGATGTTATGTTACATACTACTACAGTTACATACATGATGTGATGTTACATACTACTACAGTTACATACATGTAACATACTATTACATGTACATAGTTGATGTTACATACTACTACAGTTACATACATGATGTGATGTTACATACTACTACAGTTACATACATGTTACATACTATTACATGTACATAGTTGATGTTACATACTACTACAGTTACATACATGATGTGATGTTACATACTACTACAGTTACATACATGATGTTACATACCACTACAGTTACATACATGATGTGATGTTACATACTACTACAGTTACATACATGATGTGATGTTACATACTAATACAGTTACATACATGATGTGATGTTACATACTACTACAGTTACATACATGTTACATACTACTACAGTTACATACATGATGTGATGTTACATACTACTACAGTTACATACATGATGTGATGTTACATACTACTACAGTTACATACATGATGTGATGTTACATACTACTACAGTTACATACATGATGTGATGTTACATACTGCTACAGTTAGATAGATACATGATGTGATGTTACATGTAGGAAACCAAAGTTGTCAATGAATTAAAAAAAATATTTGTATTGTTTATCTGGTGTCTCTCTTTTTAGTGGCCAAGAAGGATATTAGCAGATTACTGCACTGAGTGTACAAAACATTATCTTCCACCCATCTATGTGGCCGGGCATGGTGGGTGTGGAACCAGAGACAGCAATGGGGTCAAACTGTAGAACCCAGTTCTCTACGTTTGAATATAAAAATTTATTTTTCCAAACAAAACTACACTACATTTTATCTCTGGGACCCTCAGGATGACAAAATCAAGAGCAAGATTACTGAAAATGTATAAATTGACCAATTCGGCACATTTGGGCAAACTCCTGGCAGACTTGATACCAAATATTGTATCAGTCTGAAGCTTTGCACACACACTGCTGCCATCTTGTGGACAACGTCTAAATTACACCTAGAATCCGACATCACTGTCTGGCCTTTCTCTTGCATTTCAAAGATAGTGCAAAAAAATAATAATTGAAAACAAATGTTTTTTGGTTTGTATTACCTTCTACCAAATCTAATGTGTTATATTCTCCTACATTCATTTCCCATTTCCACAAACTTCAAAGAATTTCCTTTCAAATAGTATCAATAATATGCTTCAGGTGCTGAGCTGCAGGCAAGTTAGATTTGTGTATGTCATTTTTGGCTGAAATTGAAAAAAAGGGTCCGATCCTTATTAACCTGTCTCCTCCCCTTCGGTCTTGTCTTGATTTAGCTGGAGGAAGTTGTGATCCATTCAAGTATTTAAATCACTAATACAGTCTAATAGGTTTTCAGTGGCGCGACAATCCTCTGGTGACAGAAATCACATGTGGCGTTCTGCAAGGTTCAATTTTGGGTCCGGTACTGTTCAGTTTATATACAGTACCAGTCAAAAGTTTGGACACACCTACTCATTCAAGGGTTTTTCTTTATTTTTACTGTTTTCTACATTGTAGAATAATAGTGAAGACATCAAAACTATGAAATAACCTATCATGTAGTAACCAAAAAAGTGTTAAACAAATCAAAATGTATTTTATATTTGAGATTCTTCAAAGTAGCCTTGATGACAGCTTTGCACACTCTTGGCATTCTCTCAACCAGCTTCATGAGGTAGTCACCTGGAATGCATTTCAATTAACAGGTGTGCCTTGTTAAAAGTTAATTTATATAATTTCTTTCCTTCTTAATGCGTTTGAGCCAATCAGTTGTGTTGTGACAAGGTACAGGTGGTATACAGAAGATAGCTTTATTTGGTAAAAGACTAAGTCCATATTATGGCAAGAACAGCTCAAATAAGCAAAGAGAAAGGTCAGTCAATCCGGAACATTACAAGAACTTGCTGCAAAGAAACCACTCCTAAAGGACACCAATAAGAAGAAGAGACTTGATTGGGCCAAGAAACACGAGCAATGGACATTAGACCGGTGGAAATCTGTCCTTTGGTCTGATGAGTCCAAATTTGAGATTTTTGGTTCCAACCACCGTGTCTTTGTGAGACGTAGAGCAGGTGAACGGATGATCTTCGCATGTGTGGTTCCCACCGTGAAGCATGGAGGAGGAGGTGTGATGGTGTGGGGGTGCTTTGCTGGTGACACTGTCAGTGATTTATTTAGAATTTAAGGCACACTTAACCATCATGGCTACCACAGCATTCTGCAGCGATATGCCATTCAATCTGGTTTGCGCTTAGTGGGACTATCATTTGTTTTTCAACAGGACAATGACCCAACACACCTCCAGGCTGTGTAAGGGCTATTTGATCAAGAAGGAGAGTGATGGAGTGCTGCATCAGATGACCTGGCCTCCACAATCACCTGACCTCAACCCATTTGAGATGGTTTGGGATGAGTTTGACCACAGAGTGAAGGAAAAGCAGCCAACAAATGCTCAGCATATGTGGGAACTCTTTCAAGACTGTTGGAAAAGCATTCCAGGTGAAGCTTGTTGAGAGAATGTCAAGAGTGTGCAGAGCTGTCATCAAGGCAAAGGGTGGCTACTTTAAATAATCTCAAATATAAAATATATTTTGATTTGTTTAACACGTTTCTGGTACTACATGATTCCATATGTGTTATTTCATAGTTTTAATGTGTTCACTATTAATCTACAACATAGAAAATAGTAAAAATTAAGAAAAAGCCTTGAATGAGTAGGTGTGTCCAAACGTTTGACTGGTACTGTATATACATACATACATACATACATACATACATACATACATACATACATACATACATACATACATACATACATACATACAGAGTACATATGAGACCTTTATATACTATATACAGAGTATTCATGAGATCTTTTTACACCCATCAATCACTCTCTTTCTCAATTCCTCTTTTCCAAACACACTCCTCACATTCCATTCTCATTTCCGACAGCCCTTCCACCCCTCTCTCTCTAAACCCTTTCCTTGCAGTCCTTAACCCAAACGCACACATTCCCTCTCCACTCCACACATTCCCTCTCCACACATTCCCTCTCCACACATTCCCTCTCCACTCCACACATTCCCTCTCCACACATTCCCTCTCCACACATTCCCTCTCCACACATTCCCTCTCCACTCCACACATTCCCTCTCCACACATTCCACACATTCCCTCTCCACACATTACCTCTCCGCACATTACCTCTCCGCACATTACCTCTCCGCACATTACCTCTCTGCACATTACCTCTCCACACATTCCCTCTCCACACATTCCCTCTCTGCACATTACCTCTCCACACATTCCCTCTCCAAATAAAATATTATTGGTCACATACACATATTTAGTAGATGTTATTGTGGGTGTAATGAAATGCTTGTGTTCCTAGCTCCAACAGTGCAGTATTATCTAACAATACACACATACAAAGTATAAAATAATGAATTTAAGAAATATATAAATATTAGGACAAGCCGTGTCAAAGTGGCATTGACTAAAATACAGTAGAATAGAATACAGTATGTGTACATGTGGATGGGAGGTGCTCCCTCTGCTGTTTCCTGAAGTCCACGATCAGCTCCTTCGTTTTGTTGACGCTGAGTGAGAGGTTATTTTCCTGGCACCAGTCCGCCATGGCCCTCACCCCGTCCCTGTAGGCTGTTGTTACGGACACCGGTATCCTGAGTGTGTATTTCTTTTCTCTCCTTCTCCCCTCACAGGTGACAATCATCATTCCTCAATCAGTCACCAATCAGAAGACACCTGCTCCTTTTCCATTACCCAATCACAGCCCCTTTCCCTTGGTTTAAAACCCCAGTCAGTTGTTTTCTCTGGAGCTCGATCTTTCTGTGTTTCAATCTCTCTGTTATTCAATCTTTCTCTTTTTAAGCTAGATCTCTTTTGTTTTGAACTTAGATGTCACATATGTCTGGTAATCCTGTGAGTATTGTTTTGTTAAAGTGTTGACTGTTTGGTGGGAAAAGGGGGTAACCAGACAAGTCGCCCATGGGCATACATTACCCGTAGGAATACTTTGCTTAAGTACCCTAGTTAGAACTGGGCGGACCACCCACTGTATTTTTGGTTAGTTAGTTAGCTGTTTTTAATGCAGGCTAGTCTAGTTTAGGGGTGTTTTTGGATTGTTTCTTTCCTTGGGTCCAGCTCAGCCCCTCTTCCCGCCCCCCTTTACCGTGTGTTTAAACAATAAACCCCTGAGTGTTTGACGGTAGATTTAAGTTGTCTGTGGTTTTTGTTCTCACTGTTCCTTTTCACTGTTATAATTTGCATTGAGTTATGTTACGGGTCTCGTTTCCATCCCCCCCTAAACTGCAGGGCCAAAGGGATTCATAACAGCTGTCTCGTCATTGTTGGTAATCAGGCCTACTACTGTTGTGTCGTCTGCAATCTTGATGATTTGAGTTGGAGGCGTGCATGGCCACGCAGTCATAAGTGAACAGGGAGTACAGGAGGTGGCTGAGGATCAGCATAGTGGAGGTGTTGTTTCCTACCTTCACCACCTGGGGGCATCCCGTCAGGAAGTCCAGGACTCAAGTTGCACAGGGCTGGGTTCAGACACCAGGGCCCCGAGCTTAACAATGAGCTTGGAGGGTACTATGGTGTTGAATGCTGAGCTGTAGTCAATGAACAGCATTCTTACATAGGTATTCCTCTTGTCCAGATGGGACAGGGTAGTGTACAGGCGATTGCATCGTCTGTGGATCTATTTGAGGCAGAGTGGTAAGCAAATTGAAGTGGGTCTAGGGTGTCAGGTAGGGTGGAGGTGATATGATCCTTGATTAGTCTCAAAGCATTTCATGATGACAGAAGTGAGTGTTACGGGGCGATAGTCATTTAGTTCCAGACGTTACCCCAAACACACACATTACGCCAAGTTCTCTGAAGTATATTTTTATTCTAAAACCACGTGACATAGCATCTCTCTCTTGGTATTGTCACGCTCAAAACATTATTAAAATTAATAACAAAAAAAACTATTACATTTAAAAAAAAAAGAAAGATAATCAAGAACTTACGGTATCGGAAATAGGAAAGTAAAAACTTATTTGGAGCCGTTTACATTCGGATATTTTATAGATCAAATAAAGGTGCTATATACGTGTTGATCTCAGTGAAGACGTCATCTGGACCTACAGGGGTCAAAGGTCAGGGCTGGAGCCGAGTAACATCTTGTCACTCAAGTCCAGGTCCAGGCTAAAGCCCACCCTTTCTATGGGCGGAGTCAGAGTGACATCACTGGCACAGAACTTGTTGAAGCTGTCTCCATCACCATGAGCCTGCTTCTCTCCTTCTGTTAGACAGAGAGAGAGACAGAGAGAGACAGATGGAGATATCAGTTTTTCTCAGTATGTTTTTCACGTATTCCTGAGACCAGGGGACTACAGACTTAGTAAGAGTTTCCTTACCGTTCTCCCCTGTAGACCTAGTCTCTCCAGCACCCATAGCTGAGCCGTTAGCTACAGGGCTCATAGCATGGGAATCCTCATCACCACACTCTCTCTCAGACTCCCAGATCTCCTGATCTAAAATACAACATATAATATATCTAGGTTCCTGGATATTACAGAGCATTCAGAAAGTATTCAGACCCCTTGACTTTTGTCCCCCCTGATCAATCTACACACAATACCCCATAATGACATCACAATACCCCATAATGACATCACAATACCCCATAATGACATCACAATACCCTATAAGGATTAAACAAAAACAGGTTTAGACATTTGAGCAAAACATTTTTTTTTTAAATCTGAAATACCACGTTTACATAAGTATTCAGACCCTTTACTCAGTACTTTGTTGAAGTTCCTTTGGCAGCGATTACAGCCTCGAGTCTTCTTGGGTATGAAGCTACAAACTTGGTACTCCTGTATTTGGGGAGTTTCTCCCATTCTCCTCTGCAGATCCTCTCAAGCTCTGTCAGGTTGGAGGGGGAGAGTTTTTGCTCTGACATGCTCTGTCAACTGTGGGACCTTTATATAGACAGGTGTTTGCCTTTCCAAATCATGTCCAATCAATTGAATGTACCACAGGTGGACTCCAATCAAGTTGTAGAAACATCTCAAGGATGATCAATGGAAACAGGATGCACCTGAGCTCAATTTTAAGTCTCCTAGCAAAGGATCTGAATTTTTTATACATTTCTAAAAACCTGTTTGTTCTTATGGGGTATTGTGATGTCATTATGGGGTATTGTGATGTCATTATGGGGTATTGTGATGTCATTATGGGGTATTGTGATGCCATTATGGGGTATTGTGATGCCATTATGGGGTATTGTGATGCCATTATGGGGTATTGTGTTTAGATTGATGAGGGGAAAAAATGTATTTTAAATTTTATAATAAGGCTGTAACGTAACAAAATGTGGAAAAAGTAAAGGGGTCTGAATACTTTCTGAATGCACTGTATATATAAACAAAACATATTCCACATCTCCCCAGGTGATGTACAGACAGACAGACAGGCAGGCAGACGTAACGACAGACAAATAGTAATGCCACCATGGTTACCAAATAGCAATGTCACCATGGTTACCAAATAGCAATGTTACCAAACAGTAATACCACCATGGTTACCAAATAGCAATGTCACCATGGTTACCAAATAGCAATGTTACCAAACAGTAATACCACCATGGTTACCAAATAGTAATGCCACCATGGTTACCAAATAGTAATGCCACCATGGTTACCAAATAGCAATGTCACCATGGTTACCAAATAGCAATGTTAACAAACAGTAATACCACCATGGTTACCAAATAGTAATGCCACCATGGTTACCAAATAGTAATGCCACCATGGTTACCAAATAGCAATGTCACCATGGTTACCAAATAGCAATGTTACCAAACAGTAATACCACCATGGTTATCAAATAGTAATGTCACCATGGTTACCAAATAGTAATGTCACCATGGTTACCAAATAGCAATGTCACCATGGTTACCAAATAGTAATGCCACCATGGTTACCAAATAGCAATGTTACCAAATAGTAATGTCACCATGGTTACCAAATAGCAATGTTACCAAATAGTAATACCACCATGGTTACCAAATAGTAATGTCACCATGGTTACCAAATAGTAATGTCACCATGGTTACCAAATAGTAATACCACCATGGTTACCAAATAGTAATACCACCATGGTTACCAAATAGTAATGTCACCATGGTTACCAAATAGTAACACCACCATGGTTACCAAATAGCAATGTTACCATGGTTACCAAATAGTAATACCACCATGGTTACCAAATAGTAATGTTACCAAATAGTAATACCACCATGGTTACCAAATAGTAATGTCACCATGGTTACAAATAGTAATACCACCATGGTTACCAAATAGTAATGTTACCAAATAGTAATACCACCATGGTTACCAAATAGCAATGTTACCATGGTTACCAAATAGTAATGTTACCAAATAGTAATGTTACCAAATAGTAATACCACCATGGTTACCAAATAGTAATGTCACCATGGTTACCAAATAGTAATGTCACCAAATAGTAATACCACCATGGTTACCAAATAGTAATGTCACCATGGTTACCAAATAGTAATGTCACCATGGTTACCAAATAGTAATACCACCATGGTTACCAAATAGCAATGTTACCATGGTTACCAAATAGTATTACCACCATGGTTACCAAATAGTAATGTCACCATGGTTACCAAATAGTAATGTCACCATGGTTACCAAATAGTAATGTCACCATGGTTACCAAATAGTAATGTCACCATGGTTACCAAATAGTAATGTCACCAAATAGTAATGTCACCATGGTTACCAAATAGTAATGTCACCATGGTTACCAAATAGTAATGTCACCATGGTTACCAAATAGTAATGTCACCATGGTTACCAAATAGTAATGTCACCAAATAGTAATGTCACCATGGTTACCAAATAGTAATGTCACCATGGTTACCAAATAGTAATACCACCATGGTTACCAAATAGTAATGTCACCATGGTTACCAAATAGTAATGTCACCATGGTTACCAAATAGCAATGTCACCATGGTTACCAAATAGCAATGTCACCAAATAGTAATACCACCATGGTTACCAAATAGTAATGTCACCATGGTTACCGTTGTTGGGTTCGAAGGTTCCGGGTTGTTCCATGCAGGTGAGTGGGGTGTCGTGGTCATAACCTGGATGCTGCAGGTCAAACGAGTACCTCTGAAGAGAAACAACAACATCAGCATAATTATCAGACAGATCTGAAGACGGATGGTTCCAAACGCTTGTATGGGATGGGACTCTATGACCCACCTAGAGCCTTTCAGAATTCATATTTTCTCATACCACTCCAGGTAAACAATATAGTTTTTTCCCCCCTTTCTTTTACCAAAGCCCTGGAGGAACAGACTGCAAAACATATCCTTCACAACAAGTAAAGCCCTGGAGGAACAGACTGCAAAACATATCCTTCACAACAAGTAAAGCCCTGGAGGAACAGACTGCAAAACATATCCTTCACAACAAGTAAAGCCCTGGAGGAACAGACTGCAAAACATATCCTTCACAACAAAGCCCTGAGTCTTCCTTGACTATGTAATACAGTAACAGGATAGTGTTTTAAAGCCCTGGATGTCTCACCCTGGACTTCTTCCTCAGGATATAGAGAATCACCACCAGACACACAACAGCCAACAATATGAGGAACAGGATTACATAGCCTGGGGGGAGAGAGAGGGGGGGAGGGGAGAGAGGGGGGGGGAGGAGGGGGGGAGGGAGAGAGGTGGGGGGGAGAGAGAGAGGTGGGGGGGAGAGAGAGAGGTGGGGGGAGAGAGAGAGAGGGGAGAGAGAGGGGGGAGAGAGAGAGGTGGGGGTAGAGAGAGAGAGGTGGGGTAGAGAGAGAGAGAGAGAGGTGGGGTTTTAGTAGTAGTAGTTTAGTAGAGATGAGAGAGAGAGGAGAGAGAGTAGGAGGGAGAGACGGAGAGAGGGGGGTTGGGGGTATAGATATGTTAGTGGGTAGAGAGGAGAGAGGTGAGAGAGAGAGGAGGAGAGAGAGAGAGAGAGTGTGTGTTAACTGAGAGGAGGAGAGAGAGAGAGAGAGAGAGAGAGAGAGAGAGAGAGGGTGGGGTAGAGAGAGAGAGAGGGGGGTAGAGAGAGAGAGAGGTGGGGTAGAGAGAGAGAGGTGGGGTAGAGAGAGAGAGGGGGGGTAGAGAGAGAGAGAGAGGGGGTAGAGAGAGGAGAGAGGGGGTAGAGAGAGAGAGAGAGGGGGGTAGAGAGAGAGAGAGGGTGGGGTAGAGAGAGAGAGAGAGGTGGGGTAGAGAGAGAGAGAGGTGGGGTAGAGAGAGAGAGAGGTGGGGTAGAGAGAGAGAGGTGGGGTAGAGAGAGAGAGGTGGGGTAGAGAGAGAGGGGGTTAGAGAGAGGGGGGTAGAGAGAGAGGGGGGCATTAGAGAGAGAGAGGGGGTTCGAGAGAGAGAGAGGGGGTTAGACGAGAGAGAGAGGGTGGTAGAGAGAGAGAGGGGGTAGAGAGAGAGAGAGGGGGTTAGAGAGAGAGAGGTGGGGTAGAGATGAGACGAGAGATGAGGTGGGGGTAGAGAGAGAGAGAGGTGGGTAGAGAGAGAGAGAGGTGGGTAGAGAGAGAGAGAGGTGGGGTAGAGAGAGAGAGAGGTGGGTAGAGAGAGAGAGGGTGGGGTAGAGAGAGAGAGAGGGGGTAGAGAGAGAGAGAGGGGGTAGAGAGAGAGAGGGTAGAGAGAGAAAAGGTGGAGGGGTAGAGAGAGAGAGAATGTTGTGAATAGGGTTGCAGTTCATCCATAAACATTTGTAAAACAATGAGTAAAAAAAGAAGAAAAAAAAAGACTCAAAATTCCTATTGGTCATATACCTGCAATGTCACTTCCTCTTGTAGCTGAAACTAGAACAAACACAGAAACAATGTCATCAATATGTAATTTATATATTATATACACAGACCAGAGAGACTCAACCAAATGGTATCATCTATAAAGCACAGACCGGTGTGTGTGTGTGTGTGTGTGTGTGAGAGATAGCTGTGGTTAGTGAGACAGGAAGACAGAAAGCAGTGAACTAGCTTCAGGCCTGCGGCTACCGTACAACGCTTTGTTCTACTCACACCGACGAGCAGAGCACAGCGGAGGAAGGGGAGGACCATCCGTCGCAGTCAATTTAATACAAATAACAATTGTGAAACATTGTTTTTAAAAGTTACCCTTTATTTAGATAAAACTATACTAAATATATTCACATCACCAAATATTTGATTAAAACACTGTTTTGCAATGAAGGTCTACAGTAGCCTCAACAGCACTCTGTAGGGTAGCACCATGGTGTAGCCGGAGGACAGCTAGCTTCCGTCCTCCTCTGGGTACATTGACTTCAATAGAAAACCTAGGAGGCTCATGGTTCTCAACCTCTTCTATAGACTTACACAGTAATTAGGACAACTTCAAGAAGACGTCCTCCAACCTATCAGAGCTCTTGCAGCAGGAACTGACATGTTGTCCACCCAATCAAAGGATCAGAGAATGAATCTAATACTGAAAGTATAAGCTACAGCTAGCTAGCACTGCAGTGCATAACATGTGGTGAGTAGTTGACTCAAAGAGAGAGAAAGACAATGGTTGAACAGTTTTCAACAAATGAATTTCCCACCAAAATTAAGCAGAAGCAAGAGAAAGAGCTATATTTGGCATTATTTATTTTTAAACTTTAGCTGTGAAAGTGAATGCAGCTGGCTAGTTTGGTTACTGAAAACACCCGGCTCAAACAAAGAGAGATGCCAATAGAGAGAAAGGGCTGCTTTTTTTTTCTTGCAGTTTCACTTATCTAACAAACACAGCTAGCTAGTTTAGCGTACTCAAACACCCGGCTCAAACAGAGGGATGCTATGTTAGCTAGCTGGCTATGACTATCCAACACAACACTGGAACTCTTCTAAGGTAAAGCTTTTGATTTTACAACTCCATTGCCACTGGGGCCCGCCAGTGTAACTGCTAAACTGCTTGCTGACTGTACTGCATGATTGTAGCGGGTTTACTAACGCGTTAGTTCTAGTAGCTATGTTGACCATGACGTGACAATGATGTAGACTGTGTGTAACTTTTTTTAAATGTATCTTTATTTTACCAGGCAAGTCAGTTAAGAACAAATTCTTATTTTCAATGACGGCCTAGGAACAGTGGGGTTAACTGCCTTATTCAGGGGGCAGAACGACAGATTTTTACCTTGACAGCTCGGGGATTCGATCTTGCAACCTTTTGGTTACTAGTCCAACGCTCTAACCACTAGGCTACCCTACCTGATGGTATGAAGGTTTGGCTTGGAAAGGTTTTTTCGTCTGGTCACAGACAGCTGTTGTGCTGTTGCATTTAAGTCCACAAGAGAAAAGGGGAAAGGAGAAGGACAGATAGATAGAATTATACAACAATCAAAGTGATCATGCTGTTTGTATGTGGCTGCTATGAAAGTGATCATGCTGTTTGTATGTGGCTGCTATGAAAGTGATCATGCTGTTTGTATGTGGCTGCTATGAAAGGGATCATGCTGTTTGTATGTGGCTGCTATGAAAGTGATCATGCTGTTTGTATGTGGCTGCTATGAAAGGGATCATGCTGTTTGTATGTGGCTGCTATGAAAGTGAACTGTGTTTGTGTGTAATCAGGGGTGTATTCATTCCACCGATTCTGTTGAAAAATATTTTTTAAACGGAAGCATACGGAACAGACATAAACATACCTGAATTTGTCTAATAGAAATAAGGCCATGATGATAGAAAAAAGAACCGTCCTCCCTCATCTTAAACGGCACTGACAGCCACTGGTGGAATACAAGCTAGCTACAGGGCTGGGGCTACCATATACCTCTCTGTTACAAACAAACACCGAGAGAGCAGGGACTGAAGACAGACAGGGAGAGAGAGCAGGGACTGAAGACAGACAGAGAGAGGGAGCAGGGACTGAAGACAGACAGGGAGAGGGAGCAGGGACTGAAGACAGACAGGGAGAGGGAGCAGGGACTGAAGACAGACAGGGAGAGAGAGCAGGGACTGAAGACAGACAGAGAGAGAGAGAGAGAGAGCAGGGACTGAAGACAGACAGAGAGAGAGAGAGAGAGCAGGGACTGAAGACAGACAGGGAGAGAGAGAGAGAGCAGGGACTGAAGACAGACAGGGAGAGAGAGAGCAGGGACTGAAGACAGACAGGGAGAGAGAGAGCAGGGACTGAAGACAGACAGGGAGAGAGAGAGCAGGGACTGAAGACAGACAGGGAGAGCGAGAGCAGGGACTGAAGACAGACAGGGAGAGAGAGAGCAGGGACTGAAGACAGACAGGGAGAGAGAGAGCAGGGACTGAAGACAGACAGGGAGAGGGAGCAGGGACTGAAGACAGACAGACAGAGAGAGAGAGAGAGAGAGAGAGAGAGAGAGAGCAGGGACTGAAGACAGACAGGGAGAGAGAGAGCAGGGACTGAAGACAGACATGGAGAGGGAGCAGGGACTGAAGACAGACAGGGAGAGAGAGAGCAGGGACTGAAGACAGACAGGGAGAGAGAGAGCAGGGACTGAAGACAGACAGAGAGAGAGAGAGCAGGGACTGAAGACAGACACAAGTTGTCCGTTACCTGGTAATGATGTTGTGGTTTCCGTGGTCGTAGTGCTCTCCCTGCCCTGTGATTGGCTGAGGGCTGTCACCCCTGACGACGTAGTCTGGGCGGTCTGGTTGGCTGTAGAGGGGGTCAGGCTGGCTGTAGAGGAGGTCAGGCTGGCTGTAGAGGGGGTCTGGTTGGCTGTAGAGGGGGTCTGGTTGGCTGTAGAGGGGGTCTGGTTGGCTGTAGAGGGGGTCAGGTTGGCTGTAGAGGGGGTCAGGTTGGCTGTAGAGGGGGTCAGGTTGGCTGTAGAGGGGGTCAGGTTGGCTGTAGAGGGTGTATCAGTAGGGGTGGAGGTGAGGTTGATGGATATGCTGCTTCCTCCAACAGCTCTGGACCCCATCAGCACCAGGAGGCCTGGAGGACAGGAGAAAGAGAGAAAACAACTAATTCAGACTCATCCGACACATGCTGACTGTGATATGGAGGGAAAGAAGAGTGATAAGAGAGAACAGAGAGAACAGAGAGAACAGAGAGAACAGAGATAATTGAGAGAGAACATAGAGAGAACAGAGAGAGATAACAGAGAGAGAGAACAGAGAGAGAGAACAGAGAGAGAGAACAGAGAGAGAGAACAGAGAGAGATAATTGAGAAGAGGAAATATGTGTTGTAGAACAATAAACAATTGATAAACTCACCCAGGACATAGCGCTGAATGCAGATCGATGGCATATTGATGATTTATCACAATGTTTGGACAGTACCAAGTCTGTCACACGTGTAGAGACGAAAGTCAAGTATTTTTCTTCTCAGCGTCTCTCTCTGACAGGAATTGAGTCACAGACCACAAACCCCTAGCTGGGCTGTCTCTAAGTAGACTACAGTGACTCCTCTCCTCTCCTCTCCTCTCCTCTCCTCTCCTCTCCTCTCCTCTGTACTGTATCCTCATATTAGATTAAACCAATATACTGTAGGTACTCAACTCTGACCCTACGAACTCCACAGTTTTCTCTTCTACCTGATTACTAATATAACCCAGGTCTAAATCAGACCCTGATTAGAGGGGGATCACCCAGCTGGTGTCCCAGGTCTAAATCAGTCCCTGATTAGAGGGGGAATCCCCCACCTGGTGTCCCAGGTCTAAATCAGTCCCTGATTAGAGGGGGATCACCCAGCTGGTGTCCCAGGTCTAAATCAGTCCCTGATTAGAGGGGGAATCCCCCAGCTGGTGTCCCAGGTCTAAATCAGTCCCTGATTAGAGGGGGATCACCCAGCTGGTGTCCCAGGTCTAAATCAGTCCCTGATTAGAGGGGGAATCACCCACCTGGTGTCCCAGGTCTAAATCAGTCCCTGATTAGAGGGGGAATCCCCCAGCTGGTGTCCCAGGTCTAAATCAGTCCCTGATTAGAGGGGGATCACCCAGCTGGTGTCCCAGGTCTAAATCAGTCCCTGATTAGAGGGGGAATCCCCCACCTGGTGTCCCAGGTCTAAATCAGGCCCTGATTAGAGGGGAATCCCCCACCTGGTGTCCCAGGTCTAAATCAGTCCCTGATTAAGACCTGGTGTCCCAGGTCTAAATCAGTCCCTGATTAGAGGGGGAATCCCCCACCTGGTGTCCCAGGTCTAAATCAGACCCTGATTAGAGGGGGGATCACCCACCTGGTGTCCCAGGTCTAAATCAGACCCTGATTAGAGGGGAATCGCCCACCTGGTGTCCCAGGTCTAAATCAGACCCTGATTAGAGTTGAGTTTGAGAGCTGTAGTGGATGGATGCTGGCAAAGTTCTGTTTTCACCTGTTCAGTTGATTGATGAAGGAGAGACAGACGAGGGAGAGAAAGCTGCTTAAGACTATTGAAACACAACCCTGGTCCTCCCCTCTGACAGGATGCTCACTCTCTCTCTGGCCCTCCCCTCTGACAGGATGCTCTCTCTCTCTCTGTGGTTCTCTCTCAATTTGAATTTTAATTCAAAGGGCTTTATTGCCATGGGAAACATATGTTAACATTGCCAAAGCAAGTGAAATAGATAATAAACAAAAGTTAAACAATAAAAAATGAACAGTAAACATTACACTCACCGAAGTTCCAAAAGAATAAAGACATTTCAAATGTCATATTATGTTTATATACAGTGTTATAATGATGTGCAAATAGTTAAAAAACAAAAATAAATAAACATTAATATGGGTTTTATTTATAATAGTGTTTGTTCTTCACTGGTTGCCCTTTTCTTGTGACAACAGGTCACAAATCTTGCTGCTGTGACGACACACTGTGGTATGTCACCCAGTAGATATGGGAGTTTATCAAGGTTGGATTTGTTTCTGAATTCTTTGTGGATCTGTGTAATCTGAGGGAAATATGTGTCAGGAGGTCAGGAAGTGCAGCTCAGTTACCACCTCATTTTGTGGGCAGTGTGCCAGGTCTGCCTACGCCGGCCTTTCTCAATAGCAAGGCTACGCACACTGGAGTCAGTACATAGTCAGTGTGCTTCTCTCGGTCTCTCGCTCTGTCAGGAAGTAGACTTTAAAAAGGGCGTTGTGTACACTTTCAGGTTGTTTCCAGGCAGAATTCAACCTCGTCACCTTTACAGAGGCATACAGGCCACTGACAACTCAAATGCAGTACCAGTATGCTGCCTTCAAATGCTCCCAGGAATCTCTTATTTCCCAGTTGTGAGGTCATAAATATATATACAGTACCAGTCAAAAGTTTTAGAACACATCTACTCATTCAAGGGTTTATCTATTTAAAAAATTATATATATTTTCAAATCTAAATATGTTTTATATTTGAGATTCTTGAAAGTAGCCACCCCTTGCCTTGATGACAGTTTTGCACACTCTTGGCATTCTCTCAACCAGCTTCATTAGGTAGTCACCTGGAATGGATTTCAATTAACAGGTGTGTTTTGTTAAAAGTAAATTTGTGGAATTTCTTTCCTTCTTAATGCATTTGAGCCAATCAGTTGTGATAAGGTAGGAATGGTATACAGAAGATAACCCTATTTGGTAAAAGACCAAGTCCATATTATGGCAAGAACAGCTAAAATATGGCAAGAACAGCTCAAATAAGCAAAGAGAAACGACAGTCCATCATTACTTTAAGACATGAAGGTCAGTCAATGTGGAACATTTCAAGAATGTTTCTTCAAGTGCAGTCACAAAAACCATCAAGCGCTATGATGAAACTGTCTCTCATGAGGACAACCACAGGAAAGGAAGACCCAGAGTTCCCTCTGCTGCAGAGGATAAGTTCATTAGAGTTACCAGCCTCAGAAATTGGAGCCCAAATAAACGCTTCAGAGCTCAAGTAACAGACACATCTCAACATCAACTGTTCAGAGGAGACTGTGTGAATAAGGCTTTGATGGTCGAATTGCTGCAAAGAAACCACTACTAAAGGACACCAATAAGAAGAAGAGACTTGCTTGGGCCAAGAAACACGAGCAATGGACATTAGACCGGTGGAAATCTGTCCTTTGATCTGATGAGTCCAAATTTGAGATTTTTGGTTTCAACCGCCGTGTCTTTGTGAGAAGCAGAGTAGGTGAACGGATGATCTCTGCATGTGTGGTTCCCACCGTGAAGCATGGAGGAGGAGGTGTGATGGTGCTTTGCTGGTGACACTGTCAGTGATTTATTTAGAATTCAAAGCACACTTAACTAGCATGGCTACCACAGCATTCTGCAGAGATACGCCATCCCATCTGGTTTGCCCTTAGTGGGACTATCATTTGTTTTTCAACAGGACAATGACCCAACACATCTCCAGGCTGTGTAAGGGCTATTTGACCAAGAAGGAGAGTGATGGAGTGCTGCATCAGATGACCTAGCCTCCACAATCACCCAACATCAACCCAATTGAGATGGTTTGGGATGAGTTGGACCACAGAGTGAAGGAAAAGCAGCCAACAAGTGCGCAGCATGTGGGAACTCCTTCAAGACTGTTGGAAAAGCATTCCTCATGAAGCTGGTTGAGAGAATGCCAAGAGTGTGAAAAGCTGCCATCAAGGCAAAGGGTGGCTACTTTCAAGAATATAAAATATATTTTGATTTGTTAAACAGTTTTTTGGTTACTACATGATTCCATATGTGTTATTTCATAGTTTTGACGTCTTCACTATTATTCTACAATGTCGAAAATAATACAAACAAAGAAAAACCCTTGAATGAGTAGGTTTTGACTGGTACTGTATATAAAAACAGCAAATGTCAAAAGTACCTCCTTTAAAACCCTTATCCCACCCCCTGCATGCTATCCATCCAATAACACCTCATATCCTGTCCTGTAGCACCAGATCCTCCCTCCGGAGGGGAGACAGCGCCTCCTGCTGGTTAAACTGTGGTATAACACTGATTAGGACCTATAGCTAGTAATACGAGAGGGGAGACAGTGCCTCCTGCTGGTTAAACTGTGGTATAACACTGATTAGGACCTATAGTTAGTAAAACGAGAGGGGAGACAGTGCCTCCTGCTGGTTAAACTGTGGTATAACACTGATTAGGACCTATAGCTAGTAAAACGAGAGGGGAGACAGTGCCTCCTGCTGGTTAAACTGTGGTATAACACTGATTAGGACCTATAGCTAGTAAAAGCAGACCTACGGAGCTCAAACTCAAAAACACATTTAATTCAACAACAGACAGAGAGATACATACATTTTTGACATTCATTCCCAGTCAGTACAGACAAGCAGGTCTAGTCACACGGGTAGTAAACGTGTGTTTTTTTGGGGGCCTCGACAACTGCCCTTACATGGTCTCATTGAAGTCTTCAATCATCTTTACATCAGACTAACATGGAATTAACAACATCAATAACACAGAGAGATTGCTGCCCACACGGCACCCTATTCCCTATATTAGTGCGCTACTTTTGACAAGGGTCCATAGGAACACACGTATGGGGTCCGGTCAAAAGTAGTGCACTATATAGGGAATACGTCGAGGGGCTCCATGTAATCTAAATGAAAAGCATTTCAGGTTAACTTGAAATTAGAA
>NC_042961.1:62153999-62161499 GCF_901001165.1 Salmo trutta
AGGGGGGCTACGAGAGAGAGAGAGAGCAGGGGAGGAGGGGCTACGAGAGAGAGAGAGAGAGCAGGGGAGGAGGGGCTATGAGAGAGAGGAGGGAGGGATAGACACCAACCATAACAGGCCGACTCGCGCTAGAATGCTAACTTTTAGCTCGTCATAGCTAGTAAATTTATCATCCAATATGATTATTTAATACCTCTCTTGAATGGATCAAACCAGATTAAAGCTAGTTGGCTAATTGAGCATGTGCTTCCTTCCTGTCCGACAGCAACAAATAATATCACCTCCGTTTAGATGACAGAATAGCAGCCTAGCTGCTCCCTGATCTCCCCCAGCTGCTCCCTGATCTCACCCAGCAGCCTAGCTGCTCCCTGATCTCCCCCAGCTGCTCCCTGATCTCCCCCAGCAGCCTAGCTGCTCCCTGATCTCCCCCAGCTGCTCCCTGATCTCTTCCAGTAGCCTAGCTGCTCCCTGATCTCCCCCAGCTGCTCCCTGATCTCCCCCAGCAGCCTAGCTGCTCCCTGATCTCCCCCAGCTGCTCCCTGATCTCTCCCAGCAGCCTAGCTGCTCCCTGATCTCCCCCAGCTGCTCCCTGATCTCCCCCCAGCAGCCTAGCTGCTCTCTGATCTCCCCAGCAGCCTAGCTGATCTCCCACCATCTATAGAGGATCCTACTGGTTAATGAATCCCACCATCAACCATCTATAGAGGATCCTACTGGTTAATGAATCCCACCATCAACCATCTATAGAGGATCCTACTGGTTAATGAATCCCACCATCTATAGAGGATCCTACTGGTTAATGAATCCCACCATCTATAGAGGATCCTACTGGTTAATGAATCCCACCATCAACCATTTATAGAGGATCCTACTGGTTAACGAATCCCACCATCAACCATCTCTAGACTTCACAGCTACGCCTCACAAAAGGATAGTTTGAAATCTCCGCCAGTTAAGATTAGAACTTTGATTACAATGTGCCCAAACACACAGACTACAATGCCCCCCCCCCCCCCCACGAGGAGATGGTATACAGCACAGCGTAGGCTTAGCCTTTAGACCGACCTAGTGGTTCTATTTAAACAATGTAATATTGGGGTTCATAGTGCCGAGGTGCCGTATCGTTAAAGCCTTAGTAATAACATCACATAACAGTTATAACATCACATAAGTTATAACATGTACACACTGATACATACAGTTATAGCATCACATAACAGTTATAACATGTCCACACTGATACATATAACATGACATAAGTTATAACATCACATAACATGTACACACCGATACATATAACATGACAGAACAGTTATAACATCACATAACACAGAACAGTTATAACATGTACACACTGATACATATAACAGTTATAACATGTACACACTGATACATATAACAGTTATAACATCACAGAATAGTTATAACATGTACACTGATACATATAACAGTTATAACATCACAGAACAGTTATAACATGTACACACTGATACACATAACAGTTATAACATGTACAGTTATACATATAACACATAACAGTTCTTACTCTGATCTCCTGCAGGTTGTGGAAGTTATTTCCTACTCTGACAGAGATCTTACTGGGGGTGTAGCTCTCGTCTGACTTGTAGTCTGCATACATACACAACATCTTCACTGTGGTCTTTCTCCTGGGGAGGGAAGACAGGAAGGAAGAGATGAATTATGTCCTTTCTCCTGGGGAGGGAAGACAGGAAGGAAGAGATGAATGAGGTCCTTTCTCCTGGGGAGGGAAGACAGGAAGGAAGAGATGAATTATGTCCTTTCTCCTGGGGAGGGAAGACAGGAAGGAAGAGATGAATGATGGTCTTTCTCCTGGGGAGGGAAGACAGGAAGGAAGAGATGAATGAGGTCTTTCTCCTGGGGAGGGAAGACCGGAAGGAGGAAGAGATGAATGAGGCATGTTGGAGATGTCTTCATTGAGATCCTGATTGACTAATTCAGTCACAGGCAGGCAGACAGGCAAGCAGGCAGGCAGACAGGCAGGGAGACAGGCAAGCAGGCAGACAGGCAGGCAAGGAGACAGGCAGGCAGACAGGGAGACAGACAAACAGGCAGACAGGCATGCAGGCAGGGAGACGGGGAGACAGGCAGGGAGACAGGCAGGGAGACAGGCAGACAGGCAGGCAAGGAGACAGGCAGGGAGACAGACAGGCAGGGAGACAGGCAGGGAGACAGGCAGGCAGACAGACAGGCAGGGAGACAAACAAACAGGCAGACAAGCAGGGAGACAGACAGGCAGGCAGGGAGACAGACAGGCAGGGAGACAGACAGGCAGGGAGACAAGCTGGGAGACAGACAGGCAGGCAGGGAGACAGACAGGCAGGCAGGGAGACAGACAGACAGGCAGGGAGACAGACAGGCAGGCAGGGAGACAGACAGACAGGCAGGGAGACAGACAGACAGGCAGGGAGACAGACAGACAGGCAGGGAGACAGACAGACAGGCAGGGAGACAGACAGGCAGGCAGGGAGACAGACAGGCAGGGAGACAGACAGGCAGGGAGACAGACTGTACCTGAACTGGATGTTGACTAGGTGTGGCTGGGATCCATCAGACTGCCAGTATGTCTCCAAGTTATCATCTCTCAGCTGGTCCACACCAAAACCTAGACAGGGAGGGGGACAGAGCCAGTGGAGGAGTTCACCAGTCAGCTGGCTAGAGGAGAACACCAGGGTTGAGTTCATCAGAGAGGAGAACACCAGGGTTGAGGTCATCAGAGAGGAAGGAGAACGCCAGGGTTGAGTTCATCAGAGAGGAGAACACCAGGGTTGAGTTCATCAGAGAGGAAGGAGAACGCCAGGGTTGAGTTCATCAGAGAGGAAGGAGAACGCCAGGGTTGAGTTCATCAGAGAGGAGAACACCAGGGTTGAGTTCATCAGAGAGGAGAACACCAGGGTTGAGTTCATCAGAGAGGAGAACACCAGGGTTGAGGTCATCAGAGAGGAGAACACCAGGGTTGAGTTCATCAGAGAGGAGAACGCCAGGGTTGAGTTCATCAGAGAGGAGAACACCAGGGTTGAGTTCATCAGAGAGGAGAACACCAGGGTTGAGTTCATCAGAGAGGAGAACGCCAGGGTTGAGTTCATCAGAGAGGAGAACGCCAGGGTTGAGTTCATCAGAGAGGAGAACACCAGGGTTGAGTTCATCAGAGAGGAAGGAGAACGCCAGGGTTGAGTTCATCAGAGAGGAGAACGCCAGGGTTGAGTTCATCAGAGAGGAAGGAGAACACCAGGGTTGAGTTCATCAGAGAGGAAGGAGAACGCCAGGGTTGAGTTCATCAGAGAGGAGAACGCCAGGGTTGAGTTCATCAGAGAGGAAGGAGAACGCCAGGGTTGAGTTCATCAGAGAGGAAGGAGAATGCCAGGGTTGAGTTCATCAGAGAGGAGAACGCCAGGGTTGAGTTCATCAGAGAGGAGAACGCCAGGGTTGAGTTCATCAGAGAGGAAGGAGAACACCAGGGTTGAGGTCATCAGAGAGGAGAACGCCAGGGTTGAGTTCATCAGAGAGGAGAACGCCAGGGTTGAGTTCATCAGAGAGGAGAACGCCAGGGTTGAGTTCATCAGAGAGGAGAACGCCAGGGTTGAGGTCATCAGAGAGGAGAACGCCAGGGTTGAGTTCATCAGAGAGGAGAACACCAGGGTTGAGTTCATCAGAGAGGAAGGAGAACACCAGGGTTGAGTTCATCAGAGAGGAGAACGCCAGGGTTGAGTTCATCAGAGAGGAAGGAGAACGCCAGGGTTGAGTTCATCAGAGAGGAGAACGCCAGGGTTGAGTTCATCAGAGAGGAGAACGCCAGGGTTGAGTTCATCAGAGAGGAGAACGCCAGGGTTGAGTTCATCAGAGAGGAGAACGCCAGGGTTGAGTTCATCAGAGAGGAAGGAGAACGCCAGGGTTGAGTTCATCAGAGAGGAGAACGCCAGGGTTGAGTTCATCAGAGAGGAGAACACCAGGGTTGAGGTCATCAGAGAGGAGAACGCCAGGGTTGAGTTCATCAGAGAGGAAGGAGAACGCCAGGGTTGAGTTCATCAGAGAGGAGAACGCCAGGGTTGAGTTCATCAGAGAGGAGAACGCCAGGGTTGAGTTCATCAGAGAGGAGAACGCCAGGGTTGAGTTCATCAGAGAGGAAGGAGAACACCAGGGGTGAGTTCATCAGACAACAAACAGACTGAAACCCGGGAGGGACTGTCCAATAACTCGTTTTCATGACCTTTTGCATAACATTTTCGCTACAGTGTGCACTAATGAATAGAACCCAACTGAACTCACCTGGTTTACAGGAAGACAGAGACCACACCGCCTGAGAGCCGATCTCCCGGACTGTCCCGGTCCTCTCCAGCTGCTTGGGGTCAGAACCTGGTGGGGTCTTACTGGGGGTCGCCATGCTACACAACACAGGAAGGAACAAAACCACTGAAAATAGGGTCGATGGTGGCGGCGCTGACAGCTCCTGCTAGACTGCTTCACGGTGTTAAATAGTACCTTGTTTGATCACTTCCTACGACTTATTAAAAATACTTATTATGTTGGTATTCTTGTGTTAGTTATTATTAGCTGTATGGATCTAGACCAGTAACTGTAGTTTAGTAGGATGGAGGCATAAATAGCTGTATGGATCTAGACCTGTAAGTGTAGTTTAGTAGGATGGAGGCAGTCATAGCTGTATGGATCTAGAACAGTAAGTGTAGTTTAGTAGGACGGAGGCATAAATAGCTGTATGGATCTAGACCTGTAAGTGTAGTTTAGTAGGATGGAGGCAGCCGTAGCTGTATGGATCTAGAACAGTAAGTGTAGTTTAGTAGGACGGAGGCATAAATAGCTGTATGGATCTAGACCTGTAAGTGTAGTTTAGTAGGATGGAGGCAGTCATAGCTGTATGGATCTAGAACAGTAAGTGTAGTTTAGTAGGACGGAGGCATAAATAGCTGTATGGATCTAGACCTGTAAGTGTAGTTTAGTAGGATGGAGGCAGCCGTAGCTGTATGGATCTAGAACTGTAAGTATGTTTTGTTATTTTTGATTGAAGTATTCTTTCTCGCTGATGAAAGGGTCCATATGTTTTGAAAGCCGTGTCGCAAGCGATGATTTACGTTCCTAAAATGTTAAAACACAGCATTTCGATTGTAGTTCACGAGGCAGTCGTGGGTGAACCGACGGGAGACGGCAGAATGTCCCACAACCGACGGGAGACGGCAGAATGTCCCACAACCGACGGGGAGACGGCAGAATGTCCCACAACCGACGGGGAGACGGCAGAATGTCCCACAACCGACGGGGAGGGACGGCAGAATGTCCCACAACCGACGGGGAGACGGCAGACAGCAGAATGTCCCACAACCGACGGGGAGACGGCAGAATGTCCCACAACCGACGGGGGAGCACGGCAGACAGAATGTCCACAACCGACGGGGAGACGGCAGAATGTCCCACAACCGACGGGGAGACGGCAGACAGAACCAGCAGAACAGAATGTCCCACAACCGACGGGGGGAGACGGCAGAATGTCCCACAACCGACGGGGAGACGGCAGCAGAATGTCCCACAACCGACGGGGAGACGGCAGAAAGTCCCACAACCGACGGGGAGACGGCAGCAGAGATGTCCCACAACCGACGGGGAGACGGCAGAATGTCCCACAACCGACGGGGAGACGGCAGAATGTCCCACAACCGACGGGGAGACGGCAGAATGTCCCACAACCGACGGGGAGACGGCAGAATGTCCCACAACCGACGGGGAGACGGCAGAATGTCCCACAACCGACGGGGAGACGGCAGAATGTCCCACAACCGACGGGAGACGGCAGAATGTCCCACAACCGACGGGAGACGGCAGAATAGGTGCCTTGAGTTTTCAAGCGCTAGACAAAAACCCAGATCATCAACAGCAGAGGTGCATAAATTCAAAATGTACCACAATGCTCAACACAGGATCACCAAACATATCTAGATGATCTTGTAAGCTTTGATCATATTGGTCTCAGTCATGTAGCTACAGCAGAGGTACAGGTGGTAAAATCATTGACGTAATGATTTGAGCTTGTAGAATATATTTATAGTTGTAAACACAATTTGCAAAATGTTTAACTGATGAGTTGTGAACATGAAATAATAAATCTGTAGTTGTAAACACATACTCAAACTTGTAAACATTAACATTTGTGAGCAATCATTACATTTGTACACCTGCAGCACGTCAATTTCACACACTCAGACTTTTGGCAATGCTTTACCATCCTACTGTGACAAAAAGGCTTTGTAAACTATTTTTAAGCTAGCTAGCTTGATTCTGTATGGCGCCATAGCTGGCTAGCTTGATTCTGTATGGAGCCATAGCTAGCTAGCTAGATTCTGCATGGAGCCATAGCTAGCTAGCTAGATTCTGCGTGGAGCCATAGCTAGCTAGCTAGATTCTGCGTGGAGCCATAGCTAGCTAGCTAGATTCTGCGTGGAGCCATAGCTAGCTAGCTAGATTCTGCGTGGAGCCATAGCTAGCTAGCTAGATTCTGCGTGGAGCCATAGCTAGCTAGCTAGATCCTGCGTGGAGCCATAGCTAGCTAGCTAGATCCTGCGTGGAGCCATAGCTAGCTAGCTAGATCCTGCGTGGAGCCATAGCTAGCTAGCTAGATTCTGCGTGGAGCCATAGCTAGCTAGCTAGATTCTGCGTGGAGCCATAGCTAGCTAGCTAGATTCTGCATGGAGCCATAGCTAGCTAGCTAGATTCTGTATGGAGCCATAGCTAGCTAGCTAGATTCTGTATGGAGCCATAGCTAGCTAGCTAGATTCTGCATGGAGCCATAGCTAGCTAGCTAGATTCTGTATGGAGCCATAGCTAGCTAGCTAGATTCTGTGTGGAGCCATAGCTAGCTAGCTAGATTCTGTGTGGAGCCATAGCTAGCTAGCTAGATTCTGTGTGGAGCCATAGCTAGCTCGCTAGATTCTGTATGGAGCCATAGCTAGCTAGCTAGATTCTGTGTGGAGCCATAGCTAGCTAGCTAGATTCTGTGTGGAGCCATAGCTAGCTAGCTAGATTCTGTGTGGAGCCATAGCTAGCTAGCTAGATTCTGTGTGGAGCCAAAGCTAGCATAGTCATTAGAAAAGTAAATAATTCACCTGCTAAGACCTAGCAACTGACATAAATGTCATGATTTATTGATCACCCATTTAGATCTGTAGTTTTAGTAAAAGTATTCTGTGAATCTGTAGCTACAGCCCTTTGATTCACGTAAAACCTTATCTAAACCATTTACAAATTGTCCGTCCCCCCCCTCTCCAGGCTGCAATCCACTCCTAGTTAGACGGGGTCTGTTCAGGCCTCCCATCAGCTCCACGATGCCCTGGGGGAATGGAAGAACATCCAGAACTCCTTGGCAGAAGTCAGCAATGACTGGAGGCAAAACATCAACACAACTGAGAACCTGAAGGACCTAAAATATGCTGGGATGCAACCGTCAGCGAGCCTCAG
>NC_042961.1:62163999-62183999 GCF_901001165.1 Salmo trutta
TCTAAATTAGTATTATTATTATTGTTATTATTATTATTCTAAATTATTATTATTATTATTATTATAGTTATTATTATTATAGTTATTATTATTATTATTATAGTTATTATTACTATTATTATTACTATTATTATTATTATTATTATAGTTATTATTATTATTATTATAGTTATTATTATTATTATAGTTATTATTATTACTATTATTATTATTACTATTATATTATTATTATTATAGTTATTATTATTATTATTATATTATAGTTATTATTATTATTATAGTTATTATTATTATTATAGTTATGAATTCCACTCTCTCATCACAGTCCAACATCACAGAGTGGCTGCACAAGGCTCTGCAGACGGACAAGACAAACGGGCAGAAAGATACTGAGCCAGAGGCTGACTAAGATGTGTACCATCAGTATCTCAGTTTGTCGTATCTGCCTGAATTTCTTTAACCAAAAACTGGGGGAAACTAAGCGGTCTAGAGATGCAACAGTAAGGTTACTTTCAGTGATGGAAGCTGGGCTAGTAGACCACAATTTGTACTACTCAGGGTCCAAAAAAATCAGTGCCGAACAATACTAGCCTCTAGCTAGCAGGGTAATTTGAGTTTACATGTGTATTTGACCAGAACTGAGAATTGATGTTTGTCTAAATAAAAAGGCTATAGTTTGTAATATGGATCCACTGTTAATATAATAAAAATATAATATAGGTTAATATTGTCAGGAGAGAGAATCTCACATCAGTTTTTTCCCCCTCTCATCTGATGTTTGTGGGTACCCAGATCGACAATATCCTTAAAAGAGCAGGTCCTGAAGCCCGTTTTAAAAACAGACTTTAAAAAGATGTCTTAATAATTATGTTTGTGTAAAGTCATGACCAAAAACCTGAGGTTAGTAAAAAAAAAAGTATCTCAGGGAATTCAATGTACTGTATATCTCGTCTACAAAAATGTCAAATATTGGACGTTCAGGTACAGAGAAAAGGTGATCTCCTAAAAGGAAGAACACTTGAGAGACCGTCAGCTCACTCAGTGCTGTGTTCAGTACATAATCAACAACTGCCAGATATTCAAGTGAGTCCCAGAGGTATTTCACTATTAATACCAATATGTTAACTCATAAATAATCTGAATAAAATGTGGCTAATGTATCACCGGCTCATAAGGAGTCTTATCAACAGTCTGTAAAGGAAGTACTGTAAATCCACAGAGCATGCTCAGAATGATGCCGCCATAGAGAACGACGAGGACAAAGATGGCTGCCAGTTTCTACTGGATTAAGTCTTTGTGGATCTTGGGACAGTGATGTGTTGTATCTTGTATTTATGTACATCAAAGCCACAGAATGGCGCCGGAGGAGATGATGTTTTTACGGGCTCCTAACCAATTTTGCTACTTTGTGTTTTTTTCACGTTGTTTGTAACTTATTTCATACATAATGTTGCTGCCTTCTCTTGTGAGAACTTGTGAGAATTTGCCGGCGAGTGGGTAACCCGTCTCAACCATCCGTCTTACTGGCCAACGTGCAATCACTGGAGAATAAACTGGATCAGCTCCATTCGACACTATCCTACCAACGGTACATTAAAAACTGTAATATCCTATGTTTCACCGAGTCGTGGCTGAACAAGGACATGGATAATATACAGTTAGCTGGGTTTTCAGCGCATCAGCAAGAAAGAACAGCAGCCTCCGATAAGATCAGTGGGGAGGTGTGTGTCTCTTTGTCAACAACAGCTGGTGCGCAATCTCTAATATGAAGGAGATCTCGAGGTTCTGCTCACCTGAGGTAGAGGACCTCATGATAAACTGTAGACCACACTATCTACCAAGAGAGTTTTCAACTATATTTTTCATAGCTGTCTATTTACCACCACAAATCGATGCTGGTACTAAGACCACACTCAACAAGCTGTATAAAGGCCATAAGCAAACAAGAAATGGTCATCCAGAGGCGGTGCTCTGAAAGCAGGAAAACTGAAATCTGTTTTACCTCACCAACATGTCACGTGCAACCAGAGGGGGGGACACAACTCTAGACCACCTTTACCCTGTACTCCACACAGACTCAAAGCTCTCCCTCGTCCTCCATTTGGCAAATCTAACCATAACTCTATCCTCCTGATTCCTGCTTACAAGCAAAAACTCAAACAGGAAGTGCAAATGACGCATTCAACAAGGGAGTGGTCCAATGAAGCGGATACTAAACTACAGGACTGTTTTGCACAGACTGGAATATGTTCCGGGATTGACCCGATGGCATTAATGAGTATACCGCATCAGTATGAACTGATCACGCCTTCACGTCCCCCAGGGCACCGTGGAGCTGACAGCGGGCCTGAACAGACCCTGTCTAACTGGGAGTGGATTGCAGCCTGGAGGGGGGCGGACGGACGATTGTAAATGGTTTAGATAAGGAGTTACGTGAATCAAAGGGCTGTAGCTACAGATTCAAAGAATGCAGCCAATGTCAAAGCTAAATAAATTATTTTCTACCTTCAGTCGTGCTTCTACTAAAACTCCAGATCTAACTGGGTGATCAGTAAATCATGGGATTTACCTCAGTTGCTAGGTGTTAACAGGTGAATGATTACTTTTCCAATGAGTTTGCTAGCTAGCTATGGCTCCACACAGAATCTAGCTTAAAAATAGTTTGCAAAATAACTTTACCAAATTGATTTCGGGTAGCTAGCATCAAAACTACAACGTTAGAGTTACAAACTTAATAACAATGACTTTGACAAAAGCTTCCAAAAACGTATTACAAAGAAGAAGAAAAAAGCTTGTTGCCATTAAAGAAATGGTAACCTGGTAACCCACGTCGTTACGTGATTGACAGGTGATTCCACCGCCCACGTGAGCTGTCACCAACCAACCAGTGTAGAGTATACTGGTATATGAAAATCTGATTGGTTAGAAGAAGCTGGTCCCGTCCCACCTCCAAGGGCTCCTTCTCAGTGCTTGAACGTCTACAAATCTTTTTGTTACGGTAGGCCACTAAAGCACTGACACAAGTCTGAGCATGCGAAATTAACATGAACAGGTGAACAGATGCAATTATTGCTCACAAATATTAAGTTACAAGTTTGTGAATGCGATTACAACTACACATTCGTATTTTTCATATTCACAACTCATCAGTTACATGTTTGGGAATGTGTTTACAAGTAGAAATATATTCAACAAAACTCAAATCATTATGTCAATGCCTCCATATTAATGTGCCACACTATTTTGAGATTATTGTGGGTCCGAAATATTTCGATCTGTTAATATTTGTGCTGCCTTCTTAACTCGTCATTGCACGCCAAACAACATGTGACAATTACAGTTCTGAGTTATCATTTACCTACCTTATTCATACAAAAATAAATAAAAAATAGCCCTCATGGATTGACGTTGCAATGCAGTGACCTGGATTCGAACCGATGTCCGTGCGGTCACAACGCGAAATACTGACCACGGCAAGCTACCAAGGCTTGTGGCTTACAAGTGGAGAAAGCAGAGGGCTTTTCATTGAAACCTGAAGTGACATGCGCTAGTAGTACGCAACATACAGTATCGATTACCAATGGGAGTTGGCAACACGACAATAACAAGTTTCACGCCGATGACCCTTTACGCATCTGTCGAGTTAGCTAGTTAGCTAGCTAGCTATGTTAACAGTCATGCAAAAACATTTGTGCCAGAAAACAATAACTTTCTTATATTACCTTACTCCGATGTCGTGGTTTTCGCTTTTCGTTTTTAACTAATCGTAGATGGCATTTTGTTTAAATGAAATATTAAATTACTGTTGCTTGTTTTTGCTACTTCGAATCTCCCACTTCTCGCTCCAGGTTTTGGTCGCATGTTGATGACGACACAGGAAGTGGAGACACTTCTGTCGCACAACAATGCCTTTCTCGCGCGACCTTTTCCTTTCCGACTTCTCTCCTAGATAGAACGAAAGAGCATTTATTTATGTACTCTTTTTTTCCTCTTTCTGTCTCTCCCTAGTAATGAAGCTGTAAAGTTAGACCTAGACACTGATCTTGGGACAGTTATTCTCCCCTGTGGTGAGGGTTAGGGCGTGGGGGTTAAACTGATCCTAGACCTGTGCTTAAGGGCAGTTTTCTCAAATGTCTTGTTATGCATACATTGTCCATCTGTGGTACCCGTATGAGGGGTGATAAAGGCCATAAATGAACCGAAGGGGAAACTGAACGCATTACAAACTCCTCGTTGAACGTGTGAACACCCCAAAAAAATATCTGATGTTTTTTTTGTCACACTTTGAGGTTTTATATATAAATTATAATTTTTGAAATACATTGATTGAAAAACGTTCTAGACACAGGCTAGAACTTTATTTTTCATTTATTTAACTAGGCATGTCAGTTAAGAACAAATTCTTATTTACAATGATGGCCTACCGGGAACAGTGGGTTAACTGCATTATTCAGGGGAGAAAGACAGATTTTTATCTTGTCAGCTCGGGGATTCGATCCAGCAACCTACCTGCCGCCCCATATCCCTTTCTATTTGTGTCACTTCCCAGCTCAGTGGGACTATTGAACTTATGTCTAATGCCTGCATGACCTGTGAAAGTCTGATTCATTTCGTTCGGTTTACTCGAGGGGCCTGAGCAGTCCCCAGACCTCAACGCAATAGAGGATCTTTGTAATGATGATGTACCGGTGTCCAATCCGCAGCAACTACGTGATGCCATCGTGTCAGCATGGACCAACATCCCTGTGGAACGTTTCCGACACCTTGTTGAATTACTCGAAGAATTCCGTCTGTTCTGGAGGCAAAGGGGGGTCCGACCCGGTACTAGATGGGTGTACCTAATAAACTGTCCACTGTCTGTGTGGCATACTGGTCTGCAATATACAATACAATATCACAATACAATACAATTATATTTTCCTGTTTATAAAAGAATACCACAACGTAACTAATTACAACTCTACTACAGAACAGCTTTTGAAACATGACTATGTTGCTAAGGAAATTCAGTCTTCACTCCAAGACTTACTGTAATAGTGAGACAAAGAAGGCTAACCTGGAACCCAAGCTGACACCCTTCATAACACGGGTCAGGCTAGAGACCTTTTTCAAACCAACTAGCCAAAATCTAAAACACAACCTTACCTTTATCAAACCTTTTAACTTAATTTTAATAAATTCTGATATTAAGTATCGGTTTGCACATCAGAAAAGTCACTTGAGTCTCTCCTTCATAACACCCCATATACTAATACTAATAATCTATTACATTTCTATAGCTTTTCATAGAACCTCAAGAGTTCTAGAACGCTTCAAGAGTTAAAAACCAAAAAACAATATATGACAGGTCAACCAGTCTTTGAAAGATGCATTCTATCGCTGATGTGGAGGTTCATGGCTTGAGCGGAGAGAGTTGGACAGAGGATGGTATGGTTATGGAGTCTTTTGATGATCTTGTAAGGCAAGTCTGGGCAAGCGATATCATGTTACATTCCAGGCACTTTGAGAAGCCACAGGGACTGAAAGAAAAGGGTCTACAAAATACAGCATAGATACAAGCTAACAGATTCATCTCCCGTAGATTCACCTCCCATCGATTCACCTGCCATAGATTCACCTCCCATAGATTTACCTCCCGTAGATTCATCTCCCATCGATCCACCTCCCGTAGATACACCTCCCATAGATTCACCTCCCATAGATTAAATTCCCATAGATTCACCTCCCATAGATTAAATTCCCATAGATTCACCTCCCATAGATATACCTCCCATAGATTCACCTGCTGTAGATTAAATTCCCATAGATTCACCTCCCACGGCCCAAAGGAATAAAAGACTGAAGTCAACAGCAGCAGTAGTAGTTGTAGTTCTGTAGTAGTTGTAGTTCTGTAGTTCTGTATTTTTTGTCTTATTTCTTGTTTGTTTCACAATAAAAAAATGTTTTGCATCTTTAAAGTGGTAGGCATGTTGTGTAAATCAAATGATACACCCCCGCCCCAAAAATCCATTTTAATTCCAGGTTGTAAGGCAACAAAATAGGAAAAATGCCAAGAGGGGTGAATACTTTCACAAACCACTGTATATGACCAATAATATTTGATTTGAATATAGTGTATGTATGTACAGTGCATTAAGACTCTAAAATGGATTAAAACAATTTCCTCAATACCCCACAATAACAAAGTGAAAACAGGTTTGTAATTTTTTTTTGCTAATTTATTAAAAATATAACTTATTTACGTAAGTATTCAGACCCTTTGCGATGAGACTCAAAATGGAGCTCAAGTGCATCCTGTTTCCATTGATCATCCTTGAGATGTTTCTTCAACTTGATTAGAGTCCACCTGTGGTACATTCAATTTATTAGATATCACTTGGAAACTCCACACACCTGTCTATATAATGTCCCAAAGTTGACAGCGCATGTCAGAGCAAAAACCAGCCGAGGTTGAAGGAATTGTCCGTAGAGCTCTGAGACAGGATTGTGTCGAGTCACAGATCTGGGGAAGGGTACCAAAACATTTCTGCAGCATTGAAGGTCCCCAAGGACACAGTGTTCTCCATTATCCTTAAATGGAAGAAGTACAAATCCACCAAGACACTTCCTGGATCTGGCCGCCCGGCCGAACTGAGCAATCGGAGGAGAACGGCCTTGGTCAGGTAGGGGATCAAGAACCCGATGGTCACTCTGAAAGAGCTCCGTAGTTCCTCTGTGGAGGGGTCTGAATACTTTCCAAATAAACAGTGTATATAAATACACTACCGTTCAAAAGTTTGGGGGTCACATAGAAATGTTCTTGTTTTTGAAAGAAAAGCACATATTTTGTCCATTAAAATAACATCAAATTGATCAGAAATACAGTGGACATTTTAAAGGTTGTAAATGACTATTGTAGCTGGGAATATCTGCAGTTTAAGTCAAACGTTTACATACACCTTAGCCAAATACATTTAAACTCAGGTTTTCACAGCCTTTCAGGTTATGTCGGTATAGGACTCGTTTTACTGTGGATATAGATACCTTTGTACCCGTTTCCTCCAGCATCTTCACAAGGTCCTTTGCTGTTGTTCTGGGATTGATTTGCACTTTTCGCACCAAAGTACGTTAATCTCTAAGAGACAGAAGGCGTCTCCTTCCTGAGCGGTATGATGGCTGCGTGGTCCCATGGTGTTTATACTTGTGTACTATTGTTTGTACAGATGAACGTGGTACCTTCAGGCGTTTGGAAATTGCTCCCAAGGATGAACCAAGTCTACAATTTGTTTTCTGAGGTATTGGCTGATTTCTTTTGATTTTCCCATGATGTCAAGCAAAGAGGCACTGAGATTGAAGGTAGGCCTTGAAATACATCCACAAGTACACCTCCAATTGACTCAAATTATGTCAATTAGCCTATCAGAACCTTCTAAAGCCATGACATAATTTTCTGGAATTTTCCAAGCTGTTTAAAGGCCCAGTTAACTTAGTGTAAACATCTGACCCACTGGAATTGTGAATTGTGATACAGTGAATTAAGTTAAATAATCTGTCTGTAAACAATTGTTGGAAAAATTCCTTGTGTCACACAAAGTAGATGTCCTAACCGACTTGCCAAAACTATAGTTTGTTAACAAGAAATGTGTGGAGTGGTTGAAAAACAAGTTTTAATGACTCCAACCTAAGTGTATGTAAACTTACAACTTCAACTGTATATAGGCGTACAGAGGCCCATTATCAGCAACCATCACTCCTGTGTTCCAATGGCACGGCCTGTTAGCTAATCCAAGTTTATCATTTTAAAAGGCTAATTGATCATTAGAAAACCCTTTTGCAATTATGTTAGCACAGCTGAAAACTGTTGTTCTGATTAAAGAAGCAATAAAACTGCCCTTCTTTAGGCTAGTTGAGTATCTGGAGCATCAGCATTTGTGGGTTCGAGTACAGGCTCAAAATGGACAGGAACAAAGCACTTTCTTCTGAAACTCGTCAGTCTATTCTTGTTCTGAGAAATGAAGGCTATTCCATGCGAGAAATTGCCAAGAAACTGAAGATCTCGTACAACGCTGTGTACTACTCCTGTTACAGAACAGCGCAAACTGGCTCTAACCAGAATAGAAAGAGTGGGAGGCCCCGGTCCACAACTGAGCAAGAGGACAAGTACATTAGAGTGTCTAGTTTGAGAAACAGACGCCTCACAAGTCCTCAACTGGGCAGCTTCATTAAATAGTACCCGCAAAACACCAGTCTCAACGTCAACAGTGAAGAGGCGACTTCCGGGATGCTGGCCTTCTAGGAAGAGTTCCTCTGTCCAGTGCCTTTTAAAATGATAAACTTGGATTAGCTAACACAACTTGCCATTGGAACACAGGAGTGATGATTGCTGATAATGGGCCTCTGTACGCCTATGTAGATATTCCATTAAAAATCAGCAGTTTCCAGCTACAATTGTCATTTACAACATTAAATGTCTACACTGCATTTCTGATCAATTTTGTTATTTTAATGGACCAAAAAAATGTGCTTTTCTTAAGTACATTTAAGTGACCCCAAACTTTTGAACGGTAGTATAAACAAAATCCCTATTTATTTATTTATTTATTCATTTATATAGGAAGCCATTTGGGACGCAGCTTACTTGATCGCATCAGAAATACATTTTTTCTGAAACTGAAAAAAAAGAATGCAATGACTAAATACAGTAAAGTTTTATTAAACGTATAGAAAATGCAAACATCTAACTGGAATAACACCTAACTATCTGTACAGGTTTAACATCTTTCAGAGGAGATAGTTTCTATCCCAAATGACACCCTATTCCCTATATAGTGCACTACTTTTGACCAGGGGCCCCTATGGGGGGGGGGGGGTGATCAATAGTGCACTAAATATGGGATACAGCCTGAGTCCAGAAGGCAACAATAACATGGAGAAAGACACTCGACAGATTTTTTTCTCCCTTTTTTTAAAAAGACGAGTCCAACGACAGCTATATCCCACAAACCAGCCAATTAAAATACTAAATCAGAAAACACAAATATAAACAACCCCAATAAAGCAATATCAGCCAATCAAATCTCACAAATCTGTATAAGGGGGGTTCCTCAGCCCACTAGAGTAGCCTGCCTCTCTGCCATTGGATTGCTGTTGATTGTAGTGGTAGCCCCGACCCCGACCCCTCACATTTTGTCCTTTAGAAGTGACGTTACCCTGGTAGTCTCCTCTTCCTTCCTGCCTCCTGTCCCCTCGGTCTCGCTCCCGGAAACCGTCCCTGTAATCTCTCCTCCCCACTCCTCGGTGACCTCCTACCCCGCGTCTCTCCCCCTTCCAACGGTTCTCTCTATACCCTCTAGCTCCTCCCTCCTCGTGTCCTCCCCTCCCTCCTCCACCTCTGAAGGAGCGACTGTAGAACTTCTTTCCGTTTCTTAGGGTGGGGTCATTAGGGTCTAGCCCCTCCCCTCCCTCCCAGTCCAATGATGTTTCGCCGCTTGGAGCCAGGGGCAGCGTCACTAAATATGAAGTCTCGCCCCAGCTCCCCCCCGTCGTCTCATTGGTCGTTTTCATGTTAAACTCCGCCCCCCTCTGGGTCATGGGGGCGTCGCCCGCACCCTGCATCGCCATGCCGACGGAAATGGCCTCGGCACTTACTGTCGTCGTCAGGTGACCCTCGGGGACCCATGTGACCTGAGAGAGGGAGAGGGGTAAAGAGATTAATAACAATACAAAATCAGAAACACTATACACACACAGATGAAATAAACAACAAAATTCCATGACTAAAACTTAAAGTCGATGAGGAGAACTAACGTAGCAGGTATGGAGAATTAGGTTAAAGTTAGGAAAAGGGTTAAGGGTTAGTGTGATGACGTTGCCCTCTTTGGGTACATCGAGCACTATACCCCCCCTCCCTCTGCACCAGCCCTTTGCTATGTACCTACCTGATGTTAATGTGAGAGAATTGTATTTCTGTTTAAAGTTTCACTAAGTCATTGGCACGCCCCCAGGGGCACAGACAGGACCCGGCGTCATGAGACAGCCCTTTTCTATATTCCGAATAAAACCCCCACCTGGGTTTTCTATCACCAGACCGAGCTTACCTCGATAATGAGAGGGCCAAGGTTGGAGACCATGCATTTCTCTTGATGAACTTTTAACCATACCATGTGGTTAAACTTTTAGACTATTGATACCGACAGAATAAGAGCAAGTCTTTGATATTAATTACTAGTCTGCAGCTATGAATTCGGTATCATTGAACGCGAAGACCGACAACCGCCGAAACAGCTATTCTATAAAGACATTAATGAATGTCACTCTGAACTATCCATTCTAACCACGACAGAGAGAGAGAGCGGGCGGACAAACTCTCCAACAGAAACAAACTTTTCAACAGCGATCCCGACGACACACTGAGCGTAAATATATATATTGATTGCAATTGTTCCCGAATGAGTGAGCGTTCATGTGCAAAGGATTAGCATTTCAATTGTTATAATATTCAACTCTGTAGTGTCTCCTCAGCTGACCCCCCACTCCCCTCTGTCTAACAAGCCGCCACGCCGGTTTAGCCCACTAGGGCACATTCTCATAATTTCCTTGTAAACATATCTACTGTTTGTTATGCATTTCTGTGAATTACTTAGTAAATAAATTATTTTAAGACAATTGATGTATGGATGACTCATAGTGAAGACTGGGTTCGTGCAGATAACCAACAATTTACGACGTTTGGAATGAGACTGGCGTGAGGTAAATAATAATTCATTAATTCGAAGACTAATTGATCAGATATTAAAATATCTGAAAGTTATATTAGGAAAATTATAACTTTGTAATCTGAATATTTTCCTTGGTGCCGCGACTTCCTAGTTAATTACAGTTACATGATTAATCAGTTTAATCGCGTAATAATAATTACAGAGAGTTATTTGATAAATAGGTCTTCAGTTTTAAATGATGCCAAAGACACGACATTAGCTAAAATGCAAACATTCTCTCTGACCATGCACCTTTTTACAATACTTTGGCATAGGATGTAGCCCACTTAGCCACGACCCATTACTGCTCCATCAAGACTTACCTGCTCAGAAGGAGGAAGAGGAGGGTTCACTAGCAGAGTGCCAGCCGTCTTCATGTCTCTCTGTCCTCTGTCTGTGAAGCCTGCAAGAACAGTTTGTAAAGCTGAGACAATAAACCAAACATTAGATAACGACCAAACCGTCCACTTATCCTGGACATTTTTGCTTATATCGTTGATTACCATAAATAACTTAAAAAAGGTCCCTACTAGAGAAATGTGAGGCTTGAAATTAGCTCTAAATCCTCTGTAAAGTGAGAAAAACGTGTTCATCTCTAAATCCTCTCTGCTAGTAAAGTGAGAACATTTTAATCTCCAAATCCTCTCTGCTAGTAAAGTGAGAGAACATTTTAATCTCTAAATCCTCTCTGCTAGTAAAGTGAGAACATTTTAATCTCTAAATCCTCTCTGCTAGTAAAGTGAGAACATTTTAATCTCTAAATCCTCTCTGCTAGTAAAGTGAGAACATTTTAATCTCTAAATCCTCTCTGCTAGTAAAGTGAGAACATTTTAATCTCTAAATCCTCTCTGCTAGTAAAGTGAGAGAACATTTTAATCTCTAAATCCTCTCTGCTAGTAAAGTGAGAACATTTTAATCTCTAAATCCTCTCTGCTAGTAAAGTGAGAGAACATTTTAATCTCTAAATCCTCTCTGCTAGTAAAGTGAGAGAACATTTTAATCTCTAAATCCTCTCTGCTAGTAAAGTGAGAACATTTTAATCTCTAAATCTTTGTGTAAACAAGTAAAAAGAGTGAAAGTTGAAACCAAAAATAAATAAATCTAATCACATGAAAATGTAGAGAAGTCAGCACTCACCTCTCTCTGTGTTGGAAGCAGTAGTACTAGACAAGGTAGTAGCAGCAGCAGCATCAGTAGTAACATTGACAACAGAGGTAGTATTAGCATTATGGTTCTCTAGGGGGCTGTGGCTGGACCTCATACCCAGGGAAGAGGCACCGCTAGCGGGGTGAGGATCCAGCGGTCCCTGGGTCTGGTTCCCACTGGGCAGCCTCGGAGTAGGGTACCCCAGAGACGCTGATTGGTACTGGGGTACGGAGGGAGGGGAGGCGGCTGGAGCTGGAGTGTAGGGCTGAGCTTGAGAGGTATGGGTAGAGGATTGGAGTGTAGGAGGGTACTGGTTGGGAGGTGCAGGTTGGGGTGTAGGAGGGTACTGGTTGGGAGGTGCAGGTTGGGGTGTAGGAGGGTACTGGTTGGGAGGTGCAGGTTGGGGTGCTTGTGGAGAGTATTGTGCCAGGGGTGTGGGTACAGAGCATACCCCAGCGTAGGCGTTCGGTCGCGGGGTAACGTTACTACACCAGGGTAAAGAGCCACCCATACGGGGCTGGAACGGCACGGGCTGGGTTGAGGCAGGGTGAAGGTGACGGTTGGAAGGGTACCCCAGCGCGGAGCGACCATCCTGCCCGTATCGGAATTCAATATGCTGGGGAGGTTCTGCAGCTGATTGGGGGGATGATCTCTGGAGGCCCCCCAAACCTGAGGGGGTGGGGTACTGAGGGTGGGGGTGTCCGTACCCCTCCTGGGGCGCGGTGGTGGGGTGGGAGGGGTACCAGTGGGAAGAGGGGAGGGAGACTGAGGGTAGTTTGGGCTGCATGCTGTAGGCCTGGTGAAGAGGGAGGATGTAAGAGTGGGGGGGCCACATGGGGTTGGTGAATGCCTGGAGGGGGAAGAAAGGAAGGGAGGGAGGAGGGAGGGTGGAGGGAGGGTGGAGGGAGGGTGGGAGGGAGGGAGGGAGGGAGGGAGGGAGGGAGGGAGGGAGGGAGGGAGGGAGGGAGGGAGGGTGGAGGGAGGGAGGGAGGGGAACGGAAAATAGTGCAAGTGTGTTGGTCAGTAGCGTATTTATAGACACTTGTTAAGAGCTACCAAGATATGTAGTTAGGTCATTACCTTCACACCAAGGTTGAAGAAAAACCTCAGGATGTTGACATCTGTAGAGAGTATTTACACAAAAAAAATAAAGTTTTTGTTAGATATTATTCATCGTAATCAGACAGGTTTTTTACATGGACGATACATTGGAGATAATATGAGACAAGTACTAGAAATAATAGAACACTGAAGAATCGGGGAAACCAGGCCTGCTATTCACAGCTGAGGCTTTTGATAAAGTACAACTAGAATTTACATATAAATGCCTGGAATATTTACATTTTGGTGAATCTCTTAAATAAACGGATTAAAGTTATGTATAGTAACTCTAGGTGTAAAATAGTAAATAATGGCTACTTCTCAGAAAGTATTAAACGGTCAAGAGGAGTTAAACAAGGTTGTCCACCATCAGGATATATATTTATTATTGCCATCGAAATGTTAGCTGTTAAAATCAGATCCAATATTCATATCAAAGGCCTAGAAATCCAGGGCTTAAACACTAAGGCATCATTGTACACTGATGACTCACATTTTCTTTTAAATACACAATTAGATTCCCTACATGGCCTCATAGAGGATCTAGAAACTGTTAGAATTAGAATCCCTCCACGGCCTCATAGAGGATCTAGATACTGTTAGAATTAGAATCCCTCCACGGCCTCAGAGGATCTAGATACTGTTAGAATTAGAATCCCTCCACGGCCTCATAGAGGATCTAGAAACTGTTAGAATTAGAATCCCTCCACGGCCTCATAGAGGATCTAGATACTGTTAGAATTAGAATCCCTCCACAGCCTCATAGAAGATCTAGATACTGTTAGAATTAGAATCCCTCCACGGCCTCAGAGGATCTAGATACTGTTAGAATTAGAATCCCTCCACGGCCTCAGAGGATCTAGATACTGTTAGAATTAGAATCCCTCCACGGCCTCATAGAGGATCTAGATACTGTTAGAATTAGAATCCCTCCACGGCCTCATAGAGGATCTAGAAACTGTTAGAATTAGAATCCCTCCACGGCCTCAGAGGATCTAGATACTGTTAGAATTAGAATCCCTCCACGGCCTCATAGAAGATCTAGAAACTGTTAGAATTAGAATCCCTCCACGGCCTCAGAGGATCTAGATACTGTTAGAATTAGAATCCCTCCACAGCCTCATAGAGGATCTAGAAACGGTTTCTATCCTCTCTGGATTAAAACCAAATGATGTACTATATGACTTATTGGATCACTAAAAAAATATCAATTTTACATTACCGTGTAGTTTACTAATTAAATGGTCTGACGGTGATGTGGACATACTCGGTATACATATCCCGAAAGAAAGAAATTCTCACTCTGATACATCTGAATAAAAAAATTGGCAAAAATAGATAAGATCTTGCTACCATGGAAATGATATTACAACAAATATTGTGGTTAAACTCAAATATACCAAATGATTTAAAAAATATATATATATAAAAAAAAAAGAGTATAATCTTTGTAAATGATATCATAAAAAGGACTGGTGGTGTTGTCACACATCCAGCTAACAAAAATATATGGAAATGTCTACTCTACCCAAAAACAAACTAAAAATTAATTGTAGAATTACCGCAAAAATGCGAGAGGCAAGTGGAAGGGGGAGAAAGTAAGGAACTTGTATGTCTGCCCTGAATTAAAGACCAAAATCGGCTAAAGAAAATTGTGATAAATAAAAAAACTATACCAGTTTCATTTAAGGACCAGAAAATTGACAACCGTGCCATATAGATTGCAAAATAGTTGGGAAGAGATTTTTGACGTGTCACATGGTTTATGATCTGATACGCAAAATGACACCAGATTCAAAACTGAGTTTTTCCAATTTAAATTATACAAAATTCTTGCAACCAATAGAATGTTCTATATATGGGGGATACAACCTTCCCAGCTCAGCGGATTTTTCTGCGAAGAGACAGAATCATTAGATAATTTGTTTTGGTACTGTCCATATGAAGCTTTTTTTTTGGTCACAGGTCCTGAAATGGCTGAAGAATTGCAACATTTACCTACTGTAGAGCTAATTGCTGCAATTGCACTACTGGGTGATTTGAAAAGTCATAATCAAATATTTTTTATCTTTAATTTACAATCTGTAGAATATATGAGAACAGAAAAGTTCAGAGCTTTTGTGAAACAGCAAAATATGACAAATCGAAATCAAAACTGGACGGTGTTAGGAGATAGATGGGAGGGGTTGGATGGAGCTGAAGGATGGACTGGATGGAGCTGAAGGATGGGACTGGATGGTGGTCAGAGATAGATGGGAGGAGTTGAGGGGAGCTGAAGGATGGGACTAAAAACTAACTAAATATAACTATTGTAAAATAGATTGAGTCTGTAAAATGTATATAGTATGTATCAGAGGTGGGACCAAGTCACTGTTTTACAAGTCACAAGTAAGTCTCAAGTCCCAAGTCAAGACCAACAAGTCTCAAGTCCTAAACAAGTCATAATGTGCTCTTCACCAAATGTAATACCATTTCATATTTTTAACAAGAGTAATAGTTAGTATATTACATTTACGCAAATCATGAATGCTTTTAAAAATATCTATATATTTATTACTTTCCAAATAAACGTTATTTCCATGGAAATACATGGGTAGCCATGAGAAAGACCCCCCCCCAATAGTGGTCGACTATCGAGGATCGCTATGGGGCGCAATCGGGCGATGTAGGCTTGTACACAATCGCCCAACCTTGTTTTAAGAAACATCAGGTAGGATTTATGCTCCAACTGCCTAGCCAGTTGTAGCTCAATCTGGGTACAATGATCACGTTCCCCCACTGACTGACTGTGTGGAGGCTCATTGATTTAACGTTACATTAGCCTACATGATACACTAGTAAAGTAATAAAATATATAGCTGTCGGCTATATTAGCCACGACTTACCGTTCTTTGTTTAGCTTCAAATGTCGAACAAAGTTGGAAATTGTTGCTCCTCCGTCTGTAATTTTCTTCCCTCATGTTTTGCAAGTTGCAATCCGTTTTTTGTTGATACAGCGTCGTCTTTATATCCGAAAATGATAATTGTGTGTATCATCTTTCCAAGGTCTCCATCTGAATTCACTCGCCGACGTTCCTCTGCACTGCCAAAGCACAACTGTTTCCTCAGCTGGCACAATTTGATTGGCCGCTGTCCGATTCAAACTGTAATCCGTTAAATGAAGAGTTGATGCTCTGACCTCTTTTTAACAGCATCATTTTTAATATCTGTCTTCCGGGAGGGTATCAAGTCAGGTCGAGTCATAAGGCTCAAGTCCAAGTCAAGTCACGAGTCATTGGTGTTAAAGTCAAAGTAGAGTTGCAAGTCATCATATTTGTGACTCGAGTCCACACCTCTGGTATGTATGTATGTATGTATAAGCTGGAAGTAGAAGCCTAAGTGTTGTTGTCCATTAGTTTACTCCAATTAGGGGACAGGTGGTTGGGTTAGGGGACAATAATAAAATATATATTTCACTACTCACCTCGTGGCAGGTCCTCTCCAGTGTGGATATAAGAGTAAGGGGGTGTCTGGACGATCTCTTCCTTGTCAGACAAAGGGAACCCTGGGAACAGGGGATCTTGGTAGAGATGAGCCAGCTGGTGGAACGACAGGGGGGGCTGGGTGACCGTCGGGGGCTGGAGGGGGGCTGGGGAGAGCCCGGGGGGAAGGGAAGGGTGGGAGGAAGGATGAGGAGGGTGGTCGGGTGGGAGGAAGGAAGTGGGAGGAACACCCATGAGGGATAAAGCTGTTGAAGAGGAGAGAAAATTCTATTTGTACTTGTTCTTTAACAAATCCTGCCAAGTGGCAGCATTGAGATGAATTGAGAGGTAAACTACAAGGAGAAGACTGATGAGACAAGTAAATCACTTCTTTATTAGGTAACATAGAAAACAAAAACAAAAAGGTGAGTGGATCAATTTAACATCGTAGAAACACTTTTAGGGGATGTTACCTGGGGGGTAGGCTGAGGAGACCTCACAGGATGGAGGATCCAGGGGGACAGAAGGCTGGGAGAGGTGTGGCTGAGTAAGAGAACATTGGGGTAGATAGGGTGGACCAGATTGAGGAAGAGAGGAGGGGTGGGTGAGATTGAGAGAGGAGGGGTTGAGAGGGACAGTCTGTATTGTCTGGGGGGATTGGTCCACCATGTTGGGCACAGAGGTCACCAGAGGGGGGGTAGTTAAAACCCCAGACACAGGTGTGGGGGGTGAAGGAGCAGGGGGATGGGAGGAGGAGGAGGAGGAGGACGGCAGAGGAACAGAGACCGGAGTAGAGAGAGGAACAGAAGGAGAGATGGAAGGAGGCACATTAGGAGTAGTGGTGGTAGGAGCAAGGTTAGGAGTAGGGGCAAGGTTAGGAGTAGGGGCAAGGTTAGGAGTAGGGGCAAGGTTAGGAGTAGGGGCAAGGTTAGGAGTAGGGGCAAGGTTAGGAGTAGGGGCAAGGTTAGGAGTAGGGGCAAGGTTAGGAGTAGGGGCAAGGTTAGGAGTAGGGGCAAGGTTAGGAGTAGGGGCAAGGTTAGGAGTAGGGGCAAGGTTAGGAGTAGGGGGAAGGTTAGGAGTAGGGGCAAGGTTAGGAGTAGGAGGAAGGTTAGGAGTAGGGGCAAGGTTAGGAGTAGGAGGAAGGTTAGGAGTAGGGGGAAGGTTAGGAGTAGGGGGAAGGTTAGGAGTAGGAGGAAGGTTAGGAGTAGGGGGAAGGTTAGGAGTAGGGGGCGATGGGGTCTTCCTCTCCTCGTCTACTGTTGATCTCCTCTACAAAACACAACAGGTAAAGATTAGTGTCAAACCCACCCACCCACGGGCCCTACAGACACACCCACCCACGGGCCCTACAGACACACCCACCCACGGGCCCTACAGACAGACACACCCACGGGCCCTACAGACACACCCACGGGCCCTACAGACAGACACACCCACCCACCCACGGGCCCTACAGACACACCCACCCACGGGCCCTACAGACACACCCACCCACAGGCCCTACAGACACACCCACCCACGGGCCCTACAGACACACCCACCCACCCACAGGCCCTACAGACACACCCACCTACCCACAGGCCCTACAGACAGACACACCCACCCACGGGCCCTACAGACACACCCAACCACAGGCCCTACAGACAGACACACCCACCCACGGGCCCTACAGACACACCCAACCACAGGCCCTACAGACAGACACACCCACCCACGGGCCCTACAGACAGACACACCCACCCACCCACACGCCCTACAGACAGACATACCCACCCACCCACCCACAGGCCCTACAGACAGACACACCCACCCACCCACCCACGGGCCCTACAGACAGACACACCCACCCACGGGCCCTACAGACAGACACACCCACCCACCCACCCACGGGCCCTACAGACAGACACACCCACCCACCCACCCACGGGCCCTACAGACAGACACACCCACCCACCCACAGGCCCTACAGACAGACACACCCACCACCCACCCACAGGCCCTACAGACAGACACACCCACCACCCACCCACGGGCCCTACAGACAGACACACCCACCCACCCACCCACGGGCCCTACAGACAGACACACCCACCCACCCACGGGCCCTACAGACAGACACACCCACCCACAGGCCCTACAGACAGACACACCCACCCACCCACGGGCCCTACAGACAGACACACCCACCCACGGGCCCTACAGACAGACACACCCACCCACGGGCCCTACAGACAGACACACCCACCCACGGGCCCTACAGACACACCCACCCACGGGCCCTACAGACACACCCACCCACGGGCCCTACAGACACACCCACCCACCCACCCACAGGCCCTACAGACACACCCACCCACCCACAGGCCCTACAGACAGACACACCCACCCACAGGCCCTACAGACAGACACACCCACCCACCCACGGGCCCCACGGGCCCTACAGACAGACACTAGACAGACAGTTGAGAAATAAAGACAATCCAAAGTGTTTAGTATGTAACTCACCATGCCTCTGCCTGTCCTCTTCTTCCCCTCACTGGCATTAGACACCACCTGAGAGCGAGACGGAAAGACAGCGGGGACGGAAAGACAGCGGGGACGGAAAGACAGCGGGGACGGAAAGACAGCGGGGACAGAGACAGCGGGGACAGAGACAGCGGGGACAGAGACAGCGGGGACAGAGACAGCGGGGACAGAGACAGCGGGGACAGAGACAGCGGGGACAGAGACAGCGGGAGGAGAAATTTATCACGGGTTAAGTATAGTCTTAACAAAACACCATGTTGACTCCTCCTCCTCCTCCTCACCCCCAGACGCACGCCTCCTCCTCACCCCCAGACGCACGCCGCCTCCTCCTCCTCACCCCCAGACGCACGCCTCCCCCAGACGCACGCCTCCCCCAGACGCACGCCTCCCCCAGACGCACGCCTCCCCCAGACGCACGCCTCCCCACCCCCAGACGCACGCCTCCCCACCCCCAGACGCACGCCTCCCCACCCCCAGACGCACGCCTCCCCACCCCCAGACGCACGCCTCCCCACCCCCAGACGCACGCCTCCCCACCCCCAGACGCACGCCTCCCCACCCCCAGACGCACGCCTCCCCACCCCCAGACGCACGCCTCCCCACCCCCAGACGCACGCCTCCTCACCCCCAGACGCACGCCTCCTCACCCCCGGACTCACGCCTCCTCACCCCCAGACACACGCCTCCTCCTCCTCCTCACCCCCAGACACACGCCTCCTCACCCCCAGACACACGCCTCCTCCTCCTCCTCACCCCCAGACACACGCCTCCTCACCCCCAGACACACGCCTCCTCCCCCCCAGACACACGCCTCCTCCCCCCCAGACACACGCCTCCTCCCCCCCAGACACACGCCTCCTCCCCCCCAGACACACGCCTCCTCACCCCCAGACACACGCCTCCTCCTCCTCCTCACCCCCAGACACACGCCTCCTCACCCCCAGACACACGCCTCCTCCTCCTCCTCCCCCCCAGACACACGCCTCCTCCCCCCCAGACACACGCCTCCTCCTCCTCCTCACCCCCAGTG
>NC_042961.1:62188999-62230480 GCF_901001165.1 Salmo trutta
AATGTCTATTTGTCACATGCACAAGATATAGAAGGTGTAAACGGTACAGTGATTGTTTTGATATTGCTACTATGCAAGTACTAAGTGTCCAGATAAAAATATTTTATTGTTATTAGATGATGCTTACCTGACAAACTTGTCTAAATTGATTAAGATTGAATCCTACTACACCGGCTCTGATGCTCGTCGGATGTGGCAGGGCTTGAACACTATTTTGGACTACAAAGGGAAAACCAGACGAGCTAAATGCCTTTTATGTTCGCTTCGAGGCAAGCAACACTGAAGCATGCACGACAGCACCAGCTGTTCTGGATGACTGTGTGATAACACTCTCTGTAGCCGATGTGAGCAAAACCTTTAAACAGGTCAACATTCACACAGCCGCAGGGCCAGACGGATTACCAGGACGTGTAGTCAGAGTATGTGCGGACCAACTGTCAAGTGTCTTCACTGACATTTTCAACCTCTCCCTGACCGAGTCTGTAATACCAACACGTTTCAAGCAGACCACCATAGTCCCTGTGCCCAAGGAAGTGAAGGTAACCTGCCTAAATGATTACCACCCCGTGGCACTCACGTCCGTAGCCATGAAGTGCTTTGAAAGGCTGGTCATGGCTCACATCTACAGCATCCTCCCGGACACCCTAGACCCACTCCAATTCACATACCGCCCCAACAGATCCACAGACGACGCAATCGCACTCCACACTGCCCTTTCCCACCTGGACAAAAGGAACACCTATGTGAGAATGTTGTTAATTGACTACAGCTCAGCGTTCAACACCATAGTGTCCTCAAAGCTCATCACTAAGCTAAGGACCCTGGGACTGAACACCTCCCTCTGCAACTGGATCCTGGACTTCCTGACAGGCCTATTCCTTCCCCTCCTGTAGTCCCTGTTTACCCACGACTGCGTGGCCATCATTAAGTTTGCTGACGACAACAGTGGTAGGCCTGATCACCGACAATGATAAGACAGCCTATAGGGAGGAGGTCAGAGAACTGGCAGTGTGGTGCCAGGACAACAACCTCTCCCTTAATGTGAGAAAGACTATGGAGCTGATCGTGGACTACAGGAAAAGGCGGGCCGAACAAGCCCCCGTTAACATCGACAGGACTGTGGTGGATCGGGTCGAGAGTTTCAAGTTCCTTGGTGTCCACATCACCAATGAACTATCATGGTCCAAACATACCAAGACAGTCGTGAAGAGGGCACGACAAAACCTTTCCCCACTCAGGAGACTGAAAAGATATGGCATGGGTCCCCAGATAATCAAAAGGTTCTACAGCTGCACCATCGAGAGCATCCTGACCAGTTGCATCACCTCCTGGTCTGACCGTAAGGCACTACAGAAGGTAGTGTGAACGGCCCAGTACATCACTGGGGCCAAGCTTCCTGCCATCCAGGACCTCTATACCAGGCGGTGTCAGAGAAAAACCCATAAAATTGTCAGAGACGCCAGTCCCCCAAGATATAGACTGTTATCTCTGCTACCGCACGGCAGGCGGGACTGGAGCACCAAGTCTAGGACCATAAGACTCCTCAACAGCTTCTACACCCAAGCCATAAGACTGCTGAACAATTCATAAAACAGCCACCAGACAATTTACATTGACACACCCCCCCCCCCTCCCTTTTGTACCCTCGCTGTTTGTTTGTTACCTGTGCATAGTCACTTCGCCCCCACCTACATGTACAGATTACCTCAACTAGCCTGTACCCCCGCTCACTGACTCGGTACTGGTGCCCCCTGTATATAGCCTCATTATAGTTATTCTGTTACTTTTTATTTTAATCTACTTGGCAAATATTTTCCTCTTCTTGAACTGCACTGTTGGCTAACCTGTTGGGGGATAGGGGGCAGTATTTGCACGGCCGGATAAAAAAACGTACCCGATTTAATCTGGTTACTACTCCTGCCCAGTAACTAGAATATGCATATAATTGTTTGATTTGGATAGAAAACACCCTAAAGTTTCTAAAACTTGAATGGTGTCTGTGAGTATAACAGAACTCATTTGGCAGGCCAAAACCTGAGAAGATTCCAAACAGGACTATTTCTTGGCCTTCTTGATCATCTCTATCCAAAACAGGGGATCTCTGGCATAACGTGACATTTTCTAACGCTCCCATAGGCTCTCAGAAGGCGCCAGAACGTTGAATGGTGACTTTGCAGGCCTTGGCTGAAAAACATTAGGGCATTTGGATAGTGGTCGATCTGAGAACAATGAGACTGGGGGCGCGTGCACGAGCCGACACCATTTTTTTATTTTTTCGTCTTTGAACGAAAACAGGGTTTCCCGGTCGGAATATTATCGCTTTTTTACGAGAAAAATCGCATAAAAATTGATTTTAAACAGCGGTTGACATGCTTCGAAGTACGGTAATGGAATATTTAGAATTTTTTTGTCACGAAACGCGCCGGGCGCGATAGTGTCTTGAACGCACGAACAAAACGCCGCTATTTGGATATAACTATGGATTATTTGGAACCAAACCAATATTTGTTATTGAAGTAGAAGTCCTGGGAGTGCATTCTGACGAAGAACAGCAAAGGTAATCCAATTTTTCTTATAGTAAATCTGAGTTTGGTGAGTACCACACTTGGTGGGTGTCAAAATAGCTAGCCCGTGATGGCCAGGCTATCTACTCAGAATATTGCAAAATGTGCTTTCACCCAAAAGCTATTTTAAAATCGGACACCGCGATTGCATAAAGGAGTTCTGTATCTATAATTCTTAAAATAATTGTTATGTTTTTTGTGAACGTTTATCGTGAGTAATTTAGTAAATTCACCGGAAGTGTTCGGTGGGAATGCTAGTCACATGCTAATGTAAAAAGCTGGGGGTTTTTTTTGATACAAATATGAACTTGATTGAACAAAACATGCATGTATTGTATAACATAATGTCCTAGGAGTGTCATCTGATGAAGATCATCAAAGGTTAGTGCTGCATTTAGCTGTGGTTTTGGTTTTTGTGACATTATATGCTAGCTTGAAAAATGGGTGTCTGATTATTTCTGTCTGGGTACTCTGCTGACATAATCTAATGTTTTGCTTTCGTTGTAAAGCCTTTTTGAAATCGGACACTGTGTTTAGATTAATGAGAGTCTTGTCTTTAAAATGGTGTAAAATAGTCATATGTTTGAGAAATTGAAGTAATAGCATTTCTAAGGTATTTGAATATCGCGCCACGGGATTCCACTGGCTGTTGAGTAGAGGTTAAGGGCTTGTAAGTAAGCATTTTACGGTAAAGTCTACACTTGTTGTATTCAGCATTTCACGGTAAAGTCTACACTTGTTGTATTCAGCGCATGTGACAAATAAAGTTTGATTTGATGGGTCATGTGAAGGAAATGCTTTACCCTCCCCTCCCAGCCACATCTAGCTAAGTGGACAGGTCACTATTGTCTAGACATGTACACATGTTCATGAAATACTATAGATGGCTGTAATCCAGACAGATCTGGCTAATTTGATGGGTCATGTAATAATCCGGCCGAATTGGAGTCTTTTATTAGCTAACATTAGGCTATAACTAGCAATTAGGCTATAACTAGCAATTAGGCTATAACTAGCAATTAGGCTATAACTAGCAATTAGGCTATAACTAGCAATTAGGCTATAACTAGCCATACAAACGGCTTTCTGAGATACAAATACTATTACAACACAGATCATGTAATCATCTGGCGAAGTCTTAAGACTGTTACACGGCAGACTGGAACCATGTAACTCTTTTGTTTGTAGCTACATGAGTCACTCCGGTTCACACGGACCGTGGCGTGTGCAGAAAATAGCCCATCACTTTTTCCAACTGATCGGTCGATAGCGGCTGCTAAATTCTAGGTGTCAATGATGCTGTGAAAAGTAGCAAAATCTTTGTAGTTCGATGGCTAACGTTTGATCTTTCAAGAAAGGGCTGTCAACACATACTGAACAGCTCACGTTATAGACAGAAGCGTGCGACATGGCAGACCAATCAGAACTCATCTCTCGGCATGTCCAGCCCATACATTATTTAAGCCAATCATGGCTAGTGGGAAGGTTCCGTGCTTAATCCATGGCTGAAGCAAATAGGCTCGTAATTTAACAATTTTATACAAATACAAGTTCGATATTAAGGCACATGAAAGTTCACATGTCCCAGAAGGCATTTTGATAAAACATTTAATGAAGTGAAGTGTGAAGTAGTGAAGCGCGACATACGCCTAGTTTTCTGAAATGATTCACATATGCACGGTCAACTGTGGGACCTGTCAGAGCAAAAACCAAGCCGTGAGGTCGAAGGAAGTGTCCGTAGAGCTCCGAGACAGGATTGTGTCGAGGCACAGATCTGGGGAAGAGTACCAAAACATTTCTGCAGCATTGAAGGTCACTGACAGAGCTCCAAAGAACCTTCCAGAAGGACAACCATCTCTGCAGCGCTCCACCAAATCAAGCCTTTAAGGTAGAGTGGCTAGACGGAAGCCGCTCCTCAGTAAAAGGCACATGACAACTCGCTTGGAGTTGCCAAAAGGCACCTAAAGACTCTCAGACCATGAGAAACAAGATTCTCTGGTCTGATGAAACCAAGATTGAACTCTTGGTCTTGAATGCCAAGCGTCATGTCTGAAGGAAACCTGGCACCATACCTATGGTGAAGCATGGTGGTGGCAGCATCATGTTGTGGGGATGTTTTTCAGCGGTAGGGACTGGGAGACTAGTCAGGAAAGATCAACGGAACAAAGTACAGAAAGATCCTTGATGAACACCTGCTCCAGAGCACTCAGGACCTCAGACTGAGGTGAAGGTTCACCTTCCAACAGGACAACGACCCTAAACACAGAGCCAAGACAACGTAGGAATGGCTTCGGGACAAGTCTCAATGTCCTTGAGTGGCCCAGCCAGAGCCCGGACTTGAACCCGATCGAACATCTCTGGAGAGACCTGAAAAAAGTTGTGCAGCAACGCTCCCCATCCAACCTGACAGAGCTTGAGTGGATCTGCAGAGAATAATGGGAGAAACTCCCCAAATACAGGTGTGCCAAGCTTGTAGCATCATACCCAAGAAGACTCAAGGCTGAAATCGCTTCCAAAGGTCCTACAAAATAAAAAAATTGTTTGTAGATTGATGAGGGAAAAAAACCCAAATGAATCCATTTTAGAATTAGCCTGTAACGAAATGTGGAAAAAGGTCTGAATACTTTGCGAATCTACTGCAGCTCGTGGTTTGTTTTCCATCTAAGATCTGTGTAAAAATGTAGTATTGGGGTCCAAACAGACCTGGTGTTGTGGGGGGTGCTCCGGACCCCTCCCTCCTCTACGGTGGCCTGCGGGGGCCAAGAGTGCTGCTTCTGGACACCACGCCCACCACTTTGGGAGGGTCCTTTAGCCTGGGAGACAGACGGGGTTGCCGACGGCGTTGAAGGCTTCCCTGACTTCCTCCCTCTTCCCCTGCCCTCCCAATCTGGAGAGAGAGAGAGAGGAAAGAGTTGGGAGTGTTCAACAACAGAACACAGCTAATTCTAAAACAAATATATTCCAGAACACAAGAGATCGATCAAAGACTCTCAAATGCAGAGCAGGAAAAGGTTATTCAAGAATACTGTTGGGAAGAAGCAGTGGCTAGGAGACATGTGTAAGGCCCTTACCAAAGACTAGGGGGCAGACGTAGGGGACATGTTTAAGGCCCTTACCACAGATTAGGGGGCTAGGGGACAGTTGTAGGGTCATTACCAGAGTTTGGAGCAGAGCCGTTGTTCAGTCTCTTTCCGTCTCGGGCCACCGTGCTCCAGGACAACGTCTCATCTGTGGGAGGGCGTAGGTTCCAGAGGGACACAGTGTGTCTGGACAAACACACAAATTAATATTATATAATAAATAGAGTAAATAAATAGAAAGAGTAAATCAGAGAACAAAGATAATATAAAAGGAGAGAGATGACCTACTTCTTGCCCAGTTCCTCTATGAAGACAGTGACGGGCCCGTTGTTAGGCGACACTTCCTGGATGTAGGCGCCATAGTAACGTCCACCGTTGTCAAGGCGAACCTAGAGAGGGCGGGACAGAACTACACTATCAGAGAGCATCCACACAAAAACAGTCAGTGGAGAGAAAACACACACACACCGTACCTTGCACTTGTCTCCCACTGTATACTGCATTCCAGCGGCGATGCAGAAATCCAGCTTCTGCTGAGCTGAAACAGGAAGAAACCAAGTTATAACGGGTGAACAAAATCACCATGACACCACCACAGGTTATTATAGTAAATGACAACTGAAACTAAAATTTAAAAAATACAATTGAAAAACTATTAAGCCCCAAAAAATAAAAATAACTGAAACTTTTGTATTTGACAGCATAAAAAAAATTAAAAAGCTGGAGTGATGAATCACGCTTCAACATCTGGCAGTCCGACAGACAAATCTGGGTTTGGTGGATGCCAGGAGAACGCTACCTGCCCCAATGCATATTGCCAACTGTAAAGTTTGGTGGAGGAGGAATAATGGTCTGGTTCCTCCAGACTAGCTGTATGGACAAAGTGCTTTCTATATCCCTTAGTGTCCATGTCATCTAAAAGACCAAAATACTTATTTGACGTAATTGATGGGAATTGGATTAAAATGATGCATCTTAAAAATGTACCTCTCTTGGACTTGACCCAGACATCGTACTCGGTGTTTCTGTAGAGGAAGGGGTTGAGAGAACGTCTGACCCTGTTGGAGAAGTGTGGAACTCCTCGACCCTGAAAACACACAGCAATAACCAACCAGGGATGTGACAAATGGACAATTCTGCTTAACGTTTAAACTGCCATAAAAATAATAATAATTATAATAATAATTAAAACGATAAGAGGGAAAAAAAGGATTCAATTCCACGTCAATTCACAATGCAGAATAATGGTCCAATTAGCATGACATGACCGCAGTTTATTAGGTTCACCCATCTAGTACTGGGACGTACCCCCCCTTTACCTCCAGAACAGCCTGAATTCTAACGCAGTCATATACTTTTGAAAGCGCCTCGGCTGCGGCATGTTTGTCTGTAAGGGTTCACAACGGCTTTTTAGATTCAGACAACAAATTATAATAATAACTTCCCTGGTTGATGCACCATTTTACTGTTCTGTAAAGGAAGTGGGACTAACTTCCATCACTAGGCAACCAGAACTGTCAATCAAATAGAGCTGCCTGCAAAAAAAATTCACTTTAAAAAAGTTAGTTAATTACCAAATACATTTAATAGAAAACTATTTTTTTTTTAATCCACTCCTAAGATTCTCACAGCTAAAATAAAGCAGGGCCCATTAACTCATTCAAGGGTTTTTCTTTATTTTTTACTATTTTCTACATTGCAGAATAATAGTGAAGACATCAAAACTATGAAATAACACATATGGAATCATGTAGTAACTAAAAAAAAGTGTTAAAACAAATTAAAATATATTTTATGAGATTCTTCAAAAGTAGCCACCCTTTGCCTTGATGGCAGCTTCGCACTGCTTCTTGACAACGCCGCTCGCTTAACCCAGAAGCACCAATGCGTCGAGGGACGCAGGTAAGCACTGTCCAACTGGCGACCGAAATCAGCTTGCAGGCCCGCCATAAGGAGTCGTAAGAGAGCGATGGGACAAGGAAATCCCAGGCCGGCCAAACCATCCCCTGACCCGGACGACGCTGGGCCAACTGTGCCCCGCCTCATGGGGCTTCCGGTCACGGCCAGCTGTGACACAGCCTGGGATCAAACCCGGGGCTGTAGTGACACCTCAACGCGATGTAGTGCCTTATGCTGGCTAGGATATTCTAAAAGGACAGACCGAAGACTGAACACACACTGGCATCATCAGCGAAAAGAAAGAGTAGCCAGCTGCATTGTGATTTGAAATTTTTTTTGTGGGGGGACGGACGGACGGTTGTGAAAAATTTTCCGTTAGGGATTTTTCAAAACGTTCAGGATTCCAAAATTAACATAACCGTTCATTACAAATCAATAACCAATAAACAGAGAGATCAATAACAGAGAGAAAAGTGAAAGAAGCCTACTCTACTGTGTGTGTGTGTGTGTGTGTGTGTGTGTGAGTCCTATAGTTACCTTAACAGTGAGTCCCCTGTGGGCTGCAGGTCCTGCTGGTCCATCCTGGCTCCTATGGATCGCAACAACAAACCTTATATTCAGACCAGGGTTTCCGTGGCGACGGACATTTAATAAAATTTTGCATTTTTAACTTACTGAACATTTTAAGAAATTTACCAGACCAATATGCTGATTAGATAATATAGTAAATCATTACGTTTTACAATATGGTAATTCACATTAACAGAACATGCAAATTGACGATGCAACGATGTGCAGTCCTTAAGACAATTCTGATAAAAAAATAACTGTCCACATCTATACTGAACAAAAATATAAAAACGCAACATGTAAAGTGTTGTTCCCATGTTTCATGAGCTGAAATATCAGATCTCAGAAATGTTCCATATGAACAAAAAGCTTATTGTTTTTCTCATATTTCATGCACAAATTTGTTTACATCCCTGTTAGTGAGAATTTCTCCTGTGTCAAGATAATCCATCCACCTGACTGGTGTGTTATATCAAGAAGCTGATTTAACAGCATGATTACGCAGGTGCACCTTGTGCTGGGGAGAATAAAAGGCCACTTTAAAATGTGAATTTTTGTCACAACACAATGCTACAGATGTCTCAAGTCGAGGGAGTGTGCAGTTGGCATGCTGACAGCAGGAAAGTCCACCAGAGTTGTTGCCAGATAATTTAATGTTAATTTCTCTATCATAAGCCGCCGCCAACATCGTTTTAGAGAATTTGTCAGTACTTCCAACCGGCCTCACAACCACGTGTAACCACGCCAGCCCAAGACCTCCACATCCGGCTTCTTCAACTGCGGGATCTGTGGCCAGCCACCCAGACAGCTGATGAAACTGTGGGTTTGCAAAACCAAATAAATTATTCAGCTTTTGAATAATTTCTTTGGTTTTGCAAACCCACAGTTTCATCAGCTGTCCGGGTGACTGGTTTTCTGATCCACACCCCTACCTTTATTTTTTTGGTATCTGTGACCAACAGATGCATATCTATATTCCCAGTCATGTGAAATCCATAGATTAGGACCTAATGAATTTATTTCAATTGACTGAGTTCCTTATGGACTGTAACTCAGTAACATCTTTGAAATTGTTGCATGTTGAGTTTATATTATTGTTCATTGTAGTTTCCCTAAGCAAACAAGACGAGTAACGAACAGCAGAATCACTAGCCAACATGTCAATCTGCTATAGTCAGGAGCAGCAGAATCACTAGCCCACATGTCAATCTACTAGTCAGGAACAGCAGAATCACTAGCCAACATGTCAATCTACTATAGTCAGGAGCAGCAGAATCACTAGCCAACATGTCAATCTGCTATAGTCAGGAGCAGCAGAATCACTAGCCAACATGTCAATCTACTATAGTCAGGAGCAGCAGAATCACTAGCCCACATGTCAATCTACTAGTCAGGAACAGCAGAATCACTAGCCAATATGTCAATCTACTATCCCCCTAGTCAGGAACAGCAGAATCACTAGCCAACATGTCAATCTACTATAGTCAGGAGCAGCAGAATCACTAGCCCACATGTCAATCTACTATAGTCAGGAGCAGCAGAATCACTAGCCCACATGTCAATCTACTATAGTCAGGAACAGCAGAATCAGTAGCCCACATGTCAATCTACTATAGTCAGGAACAGCAGAATCACTAGCCCACATGTCAATCTCCTATAGTCAGGAGCAGCAGAATCAGCAGCCAATATGTCAATCTACTATAGTCAGGCGCAAAATGTTCGTTCCATAATGCAATTAGCAGGAAAAATACCATTGTCAAAAAGGGCATCGTGCGAACGGTTTCATGTGACAGAGAAAAAAAGAAAAATAAATTGGGTTAGAAAGAGGGGAGCTCTAATATGCAACAGCTAGCGTGGGTCGTTAATATGACGTTTGGTGGACTCAACATTTTAACCGAGGAATAAATAGGATCGTTATATTACCACTGGGTACGATGGTACATGTGATAGATTTCATTAAATCTATGACACGTGGATGTTTCTGTCATTGAAATCTGTGTGTCTAAATCAAAACATCTTATTTTCACATATATGGCTGATAAAAAAGGTTTTAAACGTGGTAAATACACCTGTACCCATAGAGCCTCTAATCCATTCAACATCCTGTACCCATAGAGCCTCTAATCCATTCAACATCCTGTACCCATAGAGCCTCTAATCCATTCAACATCCTGTACCCATAGAGCCTCTAATCCATTCAACATCCTGTACCCATAGAGCCTCTAATCCATTCAACATCCTGTACCCATAGAGCCTCTAATCCATTCAACATCCTGTACCCATAGAGCCTCTAATCCATTCAACATCCTGTACCCATAGAGCCTCTAATCCATTCAACATCCTGTACCCATAGAGCCTCTAATCCATTCAACATCCTGTACCCATAGAGCCTCTAATCCATTCAGCATCCTGTACCCATAGAGTCTCTAATCCATTCAACATCCTGTACCCATAGAGCCTCTAATCCATTCAACATCCTGTACCCATAGAGCCTCTAATCCATTCAACATCCTGTACCCATAGAGCCTCTAATCCATTCAACATCCTGTACCCATAGAGCCTCTAATCCATTCAACATCCTGTACCCATAGAGCCTCTAATCCATTCAACATCCTGTACCCATAGAGCCTCTAATCCATTCAACATTAAGTCTTGACGTTGTTTTACTGGAATATGAATCTGGATGTAAACTGCAACTCCACCCCCCCCCCCCCGATCTATTTCTGTCCCTCCTGAACATATTATCTTCATGTTTAGAGACCTCAGCTTCCTCAAAAGAAGAGTCCAAGTGAGTCTCTGATATTATCAATACATGAATATTGTTTGACTGCACTAGACAGCATATATTTAATGAATTTTGTTCCTTTAAAAAACTGCATATATTTTAGTGATCAATTAACAGACCTTTTCTTTGGTAGATAAACAGTATGTATATGTCCAGACATGAATCAGCAGTCAGAGAGAGAAGTCAGTGTGTGTGTGTGTGGCTAGAATTACTTGTCTGTCTTTTAAGTCGTTGCAGTATATCTGATATTTGTCTCAAACGCTGACCAGGTCTCTCTCTCGAAAAATACATTTTATCTCAATGAAATTTAGCAAAAAGGTACGATGAAAGAAAGCTGATATAATTCCCTCCACGGATATGTTCCGTCTTTTCACTAGGCTACTTTGAAAGCAAAGTAAAGACATGCCTTTATAATATGTAGTTAAAATGTTCCAGGTCCAAGTAAATGTTTTTCAGAAGATGCACACGGCCTCCAGCTCATTGCAGAGTGGTGTGAGAGAGAGGCCCTGAGGAAGCCTGCATTCCGTTAACAATGCACTTGCTGTTTGATATTCTGTAGCGGCAGCTATCACTCCCTCCGACAGAGCCTTCGAGAGGAAAATCTATCTGTAACGCCTACGATAAGATACAGAAAATATACTGTAAAGGAGACAGTTTAATTTCACTAACTTATGCAAATTAACCTATAGACCAATAAGCATGACCAGTCAAATGTATTTCCATCAATGTAGAGGCTTATAAAGCCTTGTGTCAGTCAGTGTAGAGGCTTATAAAGCCTTGTGTCAGTCAGTGTAGAGGCTATAAAGCCTTATGTCAGTCAGTTAAGAGGCTAATAAACAAAATGCCAATTTTATTTCTCGGCTTTTCAATTATTTTATTATTTTTGTTTATTTAATATACTTTTATTTTTATATATATAATTATTTTCAAAAAGATATTTTTTATCGTTGTTAAAAGTCAGCTATTACTGGCTGACGGAAACCGAGATTTCCATCTAATGGTAAAACAGGGATTGTTCATCCACATTACATCGGTTTCCTTACCCGGCAAGCCGTATATGGACACGGTATGACCCGGCAAGCCGTATATGGTCACGGTATGACCCGGCGAGCCGTATATGGTCACGGTATGACCCGGCGAGCCGTATATGGACACGGTATGACCCGGCGAGCCGTATATGGTCACGGTATGACCCGGCGAGCCGTATATGGTCACGGTATGACCCGGCGAGCCGTATATGGAACACGGTATGACCCGGCGAGCCGTATATGGACACGGTATGACCCGGCGAGCCGTATATGGTCACGGTATGACCCGGCGAGCCGTATATGGTCACGGTATGACCCGGCGAGCCGTATATGGTCACGGTATGACCCGGCGAGCCGTATATGGTCACGGTATGACCCGGCGAGCCGTATATGGACACGGTATGACCCGGCGAGCCGTATATGGTCACGGTATGACCCGGCGAGCCGTATATGGTCACGGTATGACCCGGCGAGCCGTATATGGAACACGGTATGACCCGGCGAGCCGTATATGGACACGGTATGACCCGGCGAGCCGTATATGGTCACGGTATGACCCGGCGAGCCGTATATGGTCACGGTATGACCCGGCGAGCCGTATATGGTCACGGTATGACCCGGCGAGCCGTATATGGTCACGGTATGACCCGGTCACGGTATGACCTGGCGAGCCGTATATCGAACACGGTATGACCTGGCGAGCCGTATATGGAACACGGTATGACCTGGCGAGCCGTATATGGAACACGGTATGACCTGGCGAGCCGTATATGGAACACGGTATGACCTGGCGAGCCGTATATGGACACGGTATGACCTGGCGAGCCGTATATGGACACGGTATGACCTGGCGAGCCGTATATGGTCACGGTATGACCCGGCGAGCCGTATATATGGACACGGTATGACCCGGCGAGCCGTATATGGACACGGTATGACAGCAGCCCATGCTTTGGTTGTGTTTACCCGGCCACCGTTTCAAACGCAAACATTATAGCATTTGTGGCACAATTTCAATGCAAGTCAATGGTAACCATATTAACATTTTCATGTTTCATGTCCAAATCACCCCCCCCCATCTAAATTTTTTTTATCTAAAAATGGATTGTGTCAATGAAGTTAAATCTGAATCATTTTGGACATGAAACATTGAATTGCTCATATAGCTAGTCTATTGACTTGTATTGGGTTAGGTTCTGTTCCCAGAGATGTTCCTACCAGAGAGCGTCCTCTCCCTCCAGGTCCGACTCGTCGCTGCTACGACACTGCTCATTGTCCGGGTCGTCTTCCAGAAGGTCGTTACCACGGTTACCGGCGCCGCCCTTCAGACAGGGAGCGACCGCGGAACGGTCCGTGCCGCACACACGCTCATAGAGGAGCTCGTACAGGACGGCTGCAGAGAGAGAGCAGGACACACGCAGGACACACACACACACACACACACACACAGGGACAGACAGGGACACAGGGACAGACAGGGACAGACAGCGACACGGGGACAGACAGCGACACGGGGACAGACAGCGACACGGGGACAGACAGCGACACGGGGACAGACAGCGACACGGGGACAGACAGCGACAGACAGCGACACGGGGACAGACAGGGACACGGGGACAGACAGGGACACGGGGACAGACAGGGACACGGGGACAGACAGGGACACGGGGACAGACAGGGACACGGGGACAGACAGGGACACGGGGACAGACAGGGACAGACAGGGACAGACAGGGACAGACAGGGACAGACGGGGACAGACGGGGACAGACGGGGACAGACAGGGACAGACGGGGACAGACGGGGACAGAGAGACAACATCAGTAAAAACAACCCGTTGATTGCCTTGTTATTCTGTTGATAGATAAACCTTTGCCCCCCCCAACATATATTTCATGGCATGTAGTCCAGAATTTCCATTGATAGGAAGGTTGAACTATACGTATAGCATGGTAGCCTGGTTACAGATCTGTGGTCATTGACCATATAGGAGTTGGCAATACAGCACAACCAGCTAATAGCACAGAGCAATACTGGTGAAATGACTCATCTGAACTCACACTGGCAGACAGAGGGCAGTGTTCTTCACAAGGGACGGTATGAACTGAGGGGGTTCCATTAACCTCGCCCAAGCTACCGTCTACGCATGTTTTGCACAGGCTGAAAGTAAAAATCGCATTTGATTTGGAAATCAGGCTACCTCCCAGGCGTGACCCAGGTGACCCGCTCTGTAGACGATTCTGTGTTTTCACATGCAAACGTGATTGTTTTTGATTAAACTTTTTTTTATATATATTTTTTTTAAATGCTTTTATCTGCCTTCCTAATGAAAACTAGTTTGAAAATTCAAAACATATCTGGATGACGTAACCATGGTGCCTGGTTGACAACGTGACTGAGCAGCACAGATTCCTGTTCCATTTGAGAAGGGCGCTGCTCCCTTCCCACTTTCACCCAATGACATGTCGGGCCATACCCCGGGCCTTCACTGTGTGTGTGTGTGTGTTCTTAACTCACACTGGCAGAGGGCAGCATTCTTCACATGAGCTACGGGGTAGACGCTGTCGTAATGGTTCCCGTTCAGGAAGCACAGACGCACCTAATGGACACAAACACAAAAGGTTTGCCTCGGGTCAAAAGTAGTTGAATCAGGCACCGTGTTGTAACAGGGGCGGTGCGTTTGTTTTACCTTGTCATCAAAGCCGTTGTCAGTGATTCGAACAGGACGTTTACCAGGAGTCTGATAGATGATGAAATCTCTCCTGGAACAACAATGCATTTAGAGAACATAGACCAAGCTTTAGTCTCAGTAAATAACTACTAACATATAAACAAACAAACAAACGATGAAAATTCTTACTTGTACATCAGAGCCAGTGCACATATCTCCACCTCTCCCACCCAGTGCTGCAAAAAAATAATTATAGGACTCAGCGACACACTAAGAAATGCCTAAAGTACAGGAAATAATATTGTTTGGAGTTACAGTGATGTGTTTTGACACTGATAACCATTTTACCTGAGGGTCCTCAAGTTTTATTAAGTACTCCTCGAAGTCTCCTTCTATAAACTGGAGGAGAGAGATAAAGAGAGGGAGGAGAGCAGTAAAGATAGAGGGATATGAGAGAGAGAGTCACTTCTAGCCAATATAATATAACGCCGTTGTTTCAAGTCGTTAGTTGTTTTGAGGCCTTCCTAATAACTAGCTACCTTACCGCTTCATAGTTGTCCTTGTTCTTCTTTAGATACTGCACACAGGTGGCGCGGACTTTGGTATGCAGGCTTTGACAGTGTAACACCTAAAAACCACACGAAAACCCAGTCAATAAATAATAATAGTACACTAAACTAGCTAGAAAACTACAGGCTTGACAAACTAGCTAGCGGGCTAACATTAACTACCAAGACTAGACCAACACACTGATTGACTAGCTGGTTTGGTTAGCTACCTTAGCTAGTTACCTTAGCTAGCTAACTATCTCGTTTAAGAAACAAAAACTACCAACAATTCCCCTGGACCAAGTTATAAAAGTTGCCATTGTTTTTAAATTAGTTGAGATTCAAGTTAAGAATATTTTTGCTATAGATATATATATAAAAATGCTATTTGTATGGACTTTAACGCGAGGATGAGTAGGTGGGAAGAAAAAAACACATCTATGTATTGAAAACACGTGTATGGATGAGTTTCATCTTGGAAATGGCTACGAAGCTAAACAAGCTAGCTCAAAAAAAGCTAAAACAAATTAGCCGTCTTGACTTTTTTCATTTTTCTTCTTGGATTTATCATATGATTAATAAAAAACGTTTAAAAACTTTCCACTTTACCTGTTCAGCTACAGCTCGAAATAGACATGATCCATCTTTGGCGATTTTTTTCCGGTGAAAACCGATTGATTTTAGATATTCATCCATACATTTTTCCACACTTTTTTCGTCGTTACTTTGCTGCATGTTTGGTTGACATCCGTCCATAGTTGACTTTAAGCTGGGGTTTTTTGTTTGTTTGTTGTTTTGTCTCGATGTCGTTGAGTCTTGAAAGTCTCGTTCTCGTCAGTTTAGTTAGCTTTCTAGCTAGCTAACAATATAAAACATCCATTTCGGCCCTGAGAAATGAAACCAGGAAATAATCTATGACAAATTGACTACTGTTTTTTTTTGTTTGTTTCTGGGAGGAAGAAGACGAGGAAGAAAAAAAAAATGAAGCGTCAAGGTTTCGTTTTCACCAAAACATTCCTTTATAACCTTATCTCATTATTTTGGTTTTCCAGCACTGTCGACTAAAGCTAACGTGTGTTTGTTGTTAGCTTGATTAGCTCGCTATCTAAGTACACTTCAATAAATGACATAGCTAACATGCATTCATACAAATAACTAAAGAAATACCTTGTATGTGTATATATATATTTCTTTTTTTAATCCACGATTGTTTGACAGCCTCTGTCGCTGTCCCACCTCTCACTGAAGTTTGGTAACTCGACTGGCCGATGGGAGTTGTAGGCAACACGCCCCTCCTGTACGTAAGGCATTGTGCCAAGAGAACTACATTACCCATCTTGCACCACACACACACACACACACACACACACACACACACACACAGATTCTCTTCTCTTTTTTCCCCCCAAACAAACTAACAAAAAGTAAGAAAATTAATCGAGGAAAAAGGTCTACAAAACAGAATATAAACATTTTTATTTGTAAGGTTGTTTGTGATTTGTGGTGAATTATCTCTCAACATTTTTCAACACTAGCAACTACTTAATTAACAAGATATAATATATATATTTATTTATTCTTTTTTTTCTCTTCCATTTAACACATTCTCAATAGAAGTTGTACCAGAGGAGATCGGTGGAAACTATCCTTTGGTTATATTTCTATATTTTCTAACATGTTTATTATAATATTAGGCCTATGTGTTGTTATTTCTAAATTATACAAATATATATATATTTTAAATGTCAGAGAGAATGGAAAACCTTATACGATAACCCTATAATATAACCTTATATATAATGTATATGTGGTGTTTTTGCCCCGCCTGCTCTGCAGTGCGCTCCCCGGGAGGGCGTTTTGCCAGTGGTTCAGCCTTACCGTGACGCTAGAGTCCGGTAGCGGGAGAAGAGGAGTCCGGGGCTGTTTTGGAGCGCTTTAAAACAAAAATAACGTCTGTTAAAGCACGGTAATGTAAATGCTTCCTATAATTTAAATACATATAAACAACAGTCCTATGTTTTTCCGAAGAAATGGTTTGTTTAATTCGCTTGTTCGAAGCTCAAACTAGAGTAAGAGTTATTTTACGATTCCAGAGTCGTCCAACTTTTCGCTTTATTGTTGTTCTCATCCAGACAAGACTATCACCAAAGCGTGTAGGCCTATCTGATCATAAACCGTTTTTTATAAGTTACATATATATTTTATCTGTTTTAGAATCGGTTAAACGATGAACGTTATTATTTTTAAGACCCCGTTTTCTCTCCCTGTAGAAATAACAGTCGTATGTAGTTAGAAACAGATTTTTTTTTATTTGTTATGATTTTTCCTTGTAGCAATGATCACATCAAAATACCATTGATTGAATCACATTGACCACCACTGGAATGACTGACAGGCCATATCTCTGTCTGTAGCCCGAGTCGGTTGAAAGTGCTCTCAAACCGGGCAAGCTACAGGCCTGTCTCCTTGTCGTTCATAAACAATGTAGCTTCGTTCTGCACAAGGCGGGATAGGAGAGTGTCCCTAGGGGGGAGGCAAAGCCAGGATTGCGGTTGCAACATAACACTCTCTCCCCTGACCCTCCACATCTCCATCTCCCAATTAAACCGCTCCATGGCCGTCCGTGCCTGGAGACATTGATTTTTTTCCAGCTGTCTATCCTGCAGATAGAAGCAGGGAAATGTGCTGTATCTTATGCGGTAGTGGATGGAGCATCAGGCAGGCCAGACAGTGAAATGAGAAGGATAGTTTACAGCTAGCCGATTCTTTCAGATCTAGGGCGGGTTAGTTTGAGAGTTAAGCTGCTGTGCTGTCTGTCCAATTCAGACAGAACTGTCTGTCTCTCTCACTCTCTCTGGTGCGCTGCCTGTCTCTCCGTCGTACTGTCTTCTCTTGTTCTCAGGTGTGCTGTCTGTCTCTGTCTCTCTCAGGTGTGCTGCCTGTTGTACTGTCTGCCTCTTGTTCTCAGGTGTGCTGTCTGTCTCTCTGTCTCTCTCAGGTGTGCTGCCTGTCTCTCCGTCGTACTGTCTGTCTCTTGTTCTCAGGTGTGCTGTCTCTCTCTCTCAGGTGTGCTGTAAGGAGTGACCACCTGATCTGGTCCTACGCCTGCCCAACACAACAACACAACTGGCCAACCTAAATCCCTCCATGCATTAACACTCTACAGGCCAGAGGCTAGCTAGGGCACAACAACACGGAGGGTGATCCACTCCACACTACTTAGTGTGCATCTGTGTGTGTGTCTGAGAGGGAGATACTGAGTATCTGTGTGTGAGAGCACCGTCCCCGTGTGTGAGAGAGCGCCGTCCCCGTGTATTAGCGCGCACACCTGTATTTGAGGATATTTTCCCTACGTCGTCATCAAGATGAACGTGACGTCGCTTTTCTCCTTCACCAGCCCAGCGGTGAAGAGGCTGCTGGGATGGAAACAGGGGGATGAAGAGGAGAAGTGGGCGGAGAAGGCTGTGGACGCCCTGGTGAAGAAACTAAAGAAGAGGAAGGGAACGATGGAGGATCTGGAGAAGGCTCTCAGCTGCCCCGGACAACCCAGTGAGTGGTCTAGTGGGAGGAGTGTGTAAGAGAGTGGGGTGTGTGTGTGTGTGTGTCTAAATCCTCTCCCCTCTCCCACCAGGTAAGTGTGTGACCATCCCTCGGTCATTGGACGGTCGTCTCCAGGTATCCCATCGTAAAGGTCTTCCCCACGTCATCTACTGCAGAGTGTGGAGGTGGCCCGACCTACAGTCTCATCACGAACTCAAGGCCTTGGAGTGCTGCCAATTCCCCTTCACAGCCAAACACAAAGATGTCTGTATCAACCCCTACCACTACAAGAGAGTGGACAGTCCTAGTGAGTATACTCTGCCCCCCTAGTGAGGTTACTCTGCCCCCCTAGTGAGGTGACTCTGCCCCCCTAGTGAGGTGACTCTGCCCCCCTAGTGAGGTGACTCTGCCCCCCTAGTGAGGTGACTCTGCCCCCCTAGTGAGGTGACTCTGCCCCCCTAGTGAGGTTACTCTGCCCCTCTAGTGAGGTTACGCTGCCCCCCTAGTGAGGGAAAGTGCCAACTGTAAAGTTTGGTGGAGGAGGAAACTTTATAGTTGCCACTTTTCATTGGGGCTGGTAGCTTCCCCGTGCTCAAACTATGCATTTGGGGCAGGTAGCGTTCTCCTGGCATCCGCCAAACCCATATTAGTCCATCGGACTGCCAGATGGTGAAGCGTGATTCATCAATCCAGACAATGCGTTTCCACTGCTCTAGAGTCCAATGGCGGTGACCTTTACATCACTCCAGCATGGTCTTAGGCTTGTGTTTGGCTGCTTGGCCATGGAAAACCATTTTCATGAAGCTCCCAATGAACAGTTGTTGTGCTGACGTTGCTTCCAGAGGCAGTTTGGAACTCGGTAGTGAGTGTTGCAACCGAGGACAGACAATTTTTATGCTCTACGCGACGGTCCCGTTCTGTGAGCTTGTGTGGCCTACCACTTCGCGGCTGAGCCGTTGTTGCTCCTAAACGTTTCCACTTCACAATAACAGCGCTTACAGTTGACCGTGGCAGCTCTAGCAAGGCAGAAATTTGACGAACTGACTTGTTGGAAAGGTGGCATCCTATGACTGTCATATTGAAAGTCACTGAGCTATTCAGTAAGGCCATTCTACTGCCAATGTTTGTGTATGGAGAATGCATGGCTGTGTGCTCGATTTTATACACATGTCAGCAACGGGTGTGGCTGAAATAGCCAAAGCCACTAATTTGAAGCGGTGTCCACATACTTTTGTGTATATATAGTGTACCACGGCTCAGGGCTGTTCTTACCCACGATGCAACTCAGAGTGCCTGGATACAACCATTAGCTGTGGTATATTGGCCACATACCACAAACCCCTAAGGTGCCTTATTGCTATTATAAATTAGTTACCAACATAATTAGAGCAGTAAAAATAAATGTTTTTGTCATACCCTGTGGTATACAGTCTGAAATACCACCGCTTTCAGCCAATCAGCATTCAGGGCTCGAACAACCCAGTTTATAAAAACAAGTATACTATCTGAAAATGACCTCTACAAGGTTTTAGCTGTATGGAAATAGCGCCAACTTGCCTTATTGATAGGGGACTGACACCTTCCACCTCCCCCTCTCTCTCTCTCTCCTCTCTCTCCCCCCTCCTCAGTGCTGCCCCCTGTCCTGGTCCCTAGGAACAGCGACCTCACAGCGAGGTCGGGGATGCAGCCCCGTTACCATGGCGCCATCGACCAGAATGAGCCTCTCATGCCCCACAATGCCACTTTCCCAGAATCCTTCCCTCCAGGCGGGGGCGGCAACGGAGGGTTGGCGTTCCCTTGTTCCCCTGGCAACAGCTTCCCCAGTTCGCCCGGCAGTGGGTCCAGCAGTATCTCCGCGTTTCCCCACTCCCCACTTAGCTCCGATCCAGACAGCCCCTTCCACGTCCCGGGTAAGACTGGTCCCGAGCTGGCTCACCTCTGGAGCGCTCTCTTTCTTTCTTCCTCTTTCCTTCCTCTCTCTCCCCTCTCTCCTTCCTCTCTCTCCTTCCTCTCTCTCCCCTCTTTCCTTCCTCTCTTTCCTTCCTCTCTTTCCTCCCTCTCTCTCCCTCTTTCCTCCCTCTCTCTCCCCTCTTTCCTCCCTCTCTCTCCCCTCTTTCCTCCCTCTCTCTCCCCTCTTTCCTCCCTCTCTCTCCCCTCTTTCCTCCCTCTCTCTTTCTCCTCTCATCTCTGCAGCTTACCTGGAGCGTCTTACTCTATACAAGCTGTGTTCAATTAGGTTTCTATGCCATAGGTTGTTGTTGGCTAATAAATGGTGTGTTGTAACACAGCTGACACCCCGCCCCCAGCCTACATGCCTCCAGATGATTGTCTGACTCAGGACTGCTCCCAGCCAATGGAAACCAACCTCCTCGCCATGCCAACCGGCCTGGATACCAACAACAGGCCAGGTAACCACAGAAACGCAGTATGCCCATAGACGTTAATATCCTCTCTTCCTGCCTCTCTCTTCTTCTCTCTCCCTCTCTCCTCTTCTCTCTCCATCTCTCCTCTTCTCTCTCCCTCTCTCTTCTTCTCTCTCCCTCTCTCTTCTTCTCTCTCCCTCTCTCTCTCCTTCTCTCTCCCTCTCTCTTCTTCTCTCGCTCCCTCTCTCTCCCTCTCTCTTCTTCTCTCTCCCTCTCTCCTCTTCTCTCTCCTCTTCTCTCTCCTTCCTCCTCTCTCTAGACGTCCAGCCAGTAGCCTACGAGGAACCAAAACACTGGTGTTCTATAGTGTACTATGATCTGAATAACCTCCTCTCTCTCTCTCTCTCTCTAGACGTCCAGCCAGTAGCCTACGAGGAACCTAAACACTGGTGTTCTATAGTGTACTATGAGCTGAATAACCGCGTGGGCGAGGCGTACCTGGCGTCAGACTCCAGTGTTCTGGTCGACGGCTTCACCGACCCGTCCAATAACCGCAACCGCTTCTGCCTCGGCCTGTTGTCTAACGTCAACCGCAACTCGACCATAGAGAACACACGCAGGCACATCGGCAAAGGTGAGACTCAAGGGTTTAGCTTTAGACATTGGTGAGACTGTGGCTGAGTCTGCTATGGCAACAGGGAAGACTTTCCACTAGAATGTTGGAACGTTGGGGGGGGGACTTGCTTCCGTTCAGCCACGAGATTCTATTCCATTCTACTAAGTCCCTAGCCTAGTGATCTTGGGCACTGATGTTTGGGGGCGATTAGACCTCGTTCCAATTCATCCTAAAGGTGTTCTTTTTTTTTTTTTTTGTAAGCTTTTAAATTATATCAAGCTCAATCGTTTTATCTTTTTCCAGTGATGAAGACATCTCTCATGGTGTGGTGGGGTAAATGGTCAACTTTGACCTCCTTTTTTATCTCTTGAGATATTGTACAGTGATAGATAATAGACTAAGCTGTAGCAGCAGTGTGTGTGTGTGTGTGTGTCTGTGTGTGTGTGTGTGTGTGTGTGTGTTGGGGTGGGTGTGCGCGTTGGGGTGGGTGTGTGTGTGTGTGTTGGGGTGGGTGTGTGTGTGTGTGTGTGTGTGTGTGTGTTGGGGTGGGTGTGCGCGTTGGGGTGGGTGTGTGTGTGTGTGTGTTGGGGTGTAAGTACAGTGTCTTCAGAAAGTATTCACACCCCTTGTCTTTTTCCACATGTTGTTGTGTTACAACCTGAATTTAAAATGGACTACATTTATATTTGTTTTTTCACTGGTCTAAACACAACACCCCATAATGTGAAAGTGGAATTATGTTTTTTCACTGGTCTAAACACAATACCCCATAATGTGAAAGTGGAATTATGTTTTTTCGAAATGTTTACATATGAATTAAAAACGAAAAGCTGAAATCTCTTCGAGTCAAAAAGTATTCAAGTCCTTTGTTATGGAAAGGAGCCTAAATAAGTTTAAACATTTGCTTAACAAATCACATAATAAGTTGCATGGACTCAGTCTGTGTGCAATAATAGTCATTCAAACACCATGTTAAACACTATCTCATCTCTGTACCCCACACATATAATTATCTGTAAGGTACCTCAGTCGAGCAGTGAATTTCACAGATTCAAACACAAAGACCAGGGAGGTTTTCCAATGGCTCACAAACAAGGGCACCTATTGGTAGATGGGTATATATATATATATATATATATATACACATATACACACACACATCTTTTTACAATATATATATATATTTGTAAAAAGATGACACTGAATATCCCTTTGAGTATGGTAAAGTTATTCATTACACTTTGGATGGTGTATTAATACACCCAGTCACTACAAAGATACAGGCGTCCTTCCTAACTCAGTTGCCGGAGAGGAAAGAAACCGTTCAGGGATTTCACCATGAAGCCGATAGTGACTTTAAAACAGTTACAGAGTTTAATGGCTGTGATAGGAGAAAACTGAGGATGGATCAACAACATTGTAGTTACTCTACAATACTAACCTAAATGACAGAGTGAAAAGAAGGAAGTCTGTACAGAATAAAAATATTGTCCTGAATACAAAGTGTTATGTTTGGGGAAAATCCAATCCATTATTGAGTACCATTCTTCATATTTTCAAGCATAGTGGTGGCTGTATCATGTTATGGGTATGCTTGTAATCGTTAAGAACTGGGGAGTTTTTCAGGATAAAAAGAAACGGAATACAGCTATAAGCGCAGGCAAAATCCTAGAGGAAAACCTGGTTCAGTCTGCTTTCCACCAGACACTGGGAGATGAATTCACCTTTCAGCAGGACAATAACCTAAAAGACAAGGCCACATCTACACTGGAGTTGAAAACCAAGATGACTGTGGATGTTCCTGAGTGGCTGAGTTACAGCTTTGACATAAATCTGCTTGAAAATCTACGGCAAGACCTGAAAATGGTTGTCTAGCAATGATCAACAACCAATTTGACAGCTTGAAGAATTTTGAAAACAGTAATGGGAATACATTGTACAATCCAGGTGTAGGAAGCTCATTAGAGACTTACCCAGAAAGACTCACAGCTCTTAGAGACTTACCCAGAAAGACTCACAGCTCTTAGAGACTTACCCAGAAAGACTCACAGCTCTTAGAGACTTACCCAGAAAGGCACCGCTGTAATAGCTGCCTAAGATGATTCTAACATGTATTGACTCAGGGGTGTAAATACTTACATTGCTGTGAAAAAGTATTTGTTCCTTTTCTGATTTTCTCTATTTTTTTATACAAAATGTTATCAGCTCTTCAACCAAAACCTGATATTAGATAAAGGGAACCTGACTTTACAAATACCAAAAAGAAAATGGATACTTTTTAATTAACAAAGTTATGCAAAACCCAATTCCCCTGTGTGAAAAAGTAATTTCCTCCTTACACTCAATAACTGGTTGTTCCACCTTTTACCTGCAATGACAGCAACCAAACACTTCCTGTAGGTGTTGATCAGTCTCTCACGTCGCTGTGGAGGAATTCTGACCCACTCTTCCATACAGAACTCCTTTAACTGTGACATCATTTCAAGTTCTGCCACAACACCTCAATTAGGTCTTTGACTAAGGCTTCTATTAAGGCAAGTCGTCCAGGTCCTGAGGCAGCAAAGCATCCCCAAACCATCACACTACCACCACTATGCTTGACCGTTGGTACGAGGTTCTTACTGTGGAATGCAGTGTTTGGTTTTCGCTAACCATAATAGGACCCATCTCGTCTAAAAAGTTGACTCAAGTTTACCTGGAAGCTCCGGGAAGCTCCGGGATGATCATCAAGACTCGGGGAAGAATATGGACGGATGATTCAAAGGTATAACGTTTTGCATAGAAATACCAACGAGATGTATAGCCATGTCCTCGTTCAGCCACGACTCTAAGAAGCATAAACTCAGCAAAAAAAAGAAATGTCCCCTTTTTTAGGATCCTGTCTTTCAAAGATAATTTGTAAAAATACAAATAACTTCACAGATCTTAATTGTAAAGGGTTTAAACACTGTTTCCTATGCTTGTTCAATGAACCATAAACAATTAATCAACATGCACCTGTGGAATGGTCGTTAAGACACTAACAGCTTAGACGGTAGGCAATTAAGGTCACAGTTATGAAAACTTAGAACACTAAAGAGGCCTTTCTACTGACTCTGAAAAACACCAAAAGAAAGATGCCCAGGGTCCCTGCTCATCTGCATGAACGTGCCTTAGGCATGCTGCAAGAAGGCATGATGCAGATGTGGCCAAGGCAATAAATTGCAATGTCCGTACTGTGAGACGCCTAAGACAGCGCTACAGGGAGACAGGACGGATAGCTGATCGTCCTCGCAGTGGCAGACCATGGGTAACAACACCTGCACAGGATCGGTACATCTGAACATCACACCTGCGGGACAGGTACAGGATGGCAACAACAACTGCCCGAGGTACACCAGGAACGCACAATCCCTCCATCAGTGCTCAGACTGTCCGCAATAGGCTGAGAGAGGCTGGACTGAGGGCTTGTAGGCCTGTTGTAAGGCAGGTCCTCACCAGACATCACCGGCAACAACGTCGCCTATGGGCACAAACCCACCGTCGCTGGACCAGACAGGACTGGCAGAAAGTGCTCTTCACTGACGAGTCACGGTTTTGTCTCACCAGGGTTGATGGTCGGATTCTCGTTTATCATCGAAGAAATGAGCGTTACACCGAGGCCTGTACTCTGGAGTGGGATCGATTTGGAGGTGGAGGGTCCATCATGGTCTGGGGTGGTGTGTCACAGCATCATCTGACTGAGCTTGTTGTCATTGCAGGCAATCTCAACGCTGTGCGTTACAGGGAAGACATCCTCCTCCCTCATGTGATACCCTTCCTGCAGGCTCATCCTGACATGACCCTCCAGCATGACAATGCCACCAGTCATACTGCTCGTTCTGTGCGTGATTTCCTGTAAGACAGGAATGTCAGTGTTCTGCCATGGCCAGCGAAGAGCCTGGATCTCAATCCCTTTGAGCACGTCTGGGACCTGTTGGATCGGAGGGTGAGGGCTAGGGCCATTCCCCCCAGAAATGTCCGGGAACTTGCATGTGCCTTGGTGGAAGAGTGGGGTAACATCTCACAGCAAGAACTGGCAAATCTGGTGCAGTCAATGAGAAGGAGATGTACTGCAGTACTTAATGCAGCTGGTGGCCACACCAGATACTGACTGTTACTTTTGATTTTTACCCCCCCCCCCCCTTGTTCAGGTACACATTATTCCATTTCTGTTAGTCACATGCCTGTGGAACTTGTTCAGTTTGTCTCAGTTGTTGAATCTTGTTATGTTCATACAAATATTTACTCATGTTAAGTTTGCTGAAAATAAACGCAGTTGACATTGAGAGGACGTTTTATTTTTTTGATGAGTTTATTATATTACAGTTCTTCAGGTCCCGTTGATAGGATAGTCTCTCTAACAGCGCTCATCTAGGTTGTTTGCCAATAGAAAATGGCAGTCTATTGTAGTCTCGTCAGGGTGCCAGCTCACCTCTTTCACAGCCACTTCCTCTTTGGAGTCCCGGGGATCAGGGCCGGAGTAACGCCCAGAGCTGCCGACTCATTGAAGCAAACATTTTTTGGCAAAAATCAAAGTTAGTGATTTCCTGTTCTGATGTCCAGAGGTTGTTTTTGGTCATAGGAGACATTTATGCATAAAAAAACCCACAAGTTAATAGAATTGGGGAGGAGCCTGTAAGACTTTTTCTCTCCACTGCAGCGCCATCTTTCTCTTTCCCCCTCTCCTCTCCCCAGGTGTCCATCTCTATCTCCCCCTCTGCCCCCCTCCTCTCCCCAGGTGTCCACCTCTTCCCCCCTCCTCTCCCCAGGTGTCCATCTCTCTCTCCCCCTCTTCCTCCCCTCCTCTCCCCAGGTGTACATCTCTCTCTTCCCCCCTCCTCTCCCCAGGTGTCCATCTCTCTCTTCCCCCCCTCCTCTCCCCAGGTGTCCATCTCTCTCTCCCCCCCCTCTCCCCAGGTGTCCATCTCTCTCTCCCCCCCCTCCTCTCCCCAGGTGTCCATCTCTCTCTCCCCCCCCCTCCTCTCCCCAGGTGTCCATCTCTCTCTCCCCCCCCTCCTCTCCCCAGGTGTCCATCTCTCTCTCCCCCCCTCCTCTCCCCAGGTGTCCATCTCTCTCTTCCCCCCCTCCTCTCCCCAGGTGTCCATCTCTCTTCCCCTCTTCCCCCCCTCCTCTCCCCAGGTGTCCATCTCTCTCTTCCCCCCTCCTCTCCCCAGGTGTCCATCTCCCTCTTCCCCTCTTCCCCTCTTCCCCCCCTCCTCTCCCCAGGTGTCCATCTCTACTATGTAGGAGGTGAGTATCTGAGTGACACCAGTATCTTCGTTCAGAGTCCTAACTCCCTCCTCTCCCCAGGCGTCCATCTCTACTATGTAGGAGGTGAGGTGTATGCAGAGTGTCTGAGCGACACCAGTATCTTCGTTCAGAGCCGTAACTGTAACTACCATCATGGTTTCCACCCCACCACGGTGTGTAAGATCCCTAGTGGCTGCAGTCTGAAGATCTTTAACAACCAGGTAGGTAGACAGGTTACACACACAGACACACGCACACACACATACAACGACCGGAAGGTTCCAATTCTACCCCTCTCTATGTCTTTCAGAGGAGAATATTATAGAATTATATACCCCACCGGTCAAAACTTTTAGAACACCTATTCATTCAAGGGTTTTTCTTTATTTTTTACTATTTTCTATTCTTATATTGGCTCAAACGCAATAAGGAAAGAAATTCCACAAATGAACTTTTAACAAGGCACACCTGTTAATTGAAATTCATTCCAGGTGACTACCTCATGCAGCTGGTTGAGAGAATGCCAAGAGTGTGCAAAGATGTCATCAAGGCAAAGGGTGGCTACTTTGAAGAATCTCAAATATAAAATATATTTTTATTTGTTTTACACTTATTTTGGTTACTACATGATTCCATATGTGTTATTTCATAGTTTTGACGTCTTCACTATTATTCTACAATGTAGAAATTTGTAAAAATAAAGAAAAACCCTTGAATGAGTAGGTGTGTTCAAACTTTTGACTGGTACTGTGTATATACTTTATATAGAATAAGGCAGAAGACATGTTTCTGTTGCACAGCCTTGTACAATTGGAAAGTAAAATTATATTCTTCTTCACCAGGAATTTGCCCAGCTACTGGCCCAGTCAGTGAACCATGGCTTTGAGGCTGTTTACGAGCTGACCAAGATGTGTACCATACGGATGAGCTTCGTCAAGGTAAACGTGGGGTCAGGGGAGGGGTTAAGGGTTACAGGTGGGCGATGGGTACCATACGGATGAGCTTCGTCAAGGTAAACGTGGGGTCAGGGGAGGGGTTAAGGGTTACAGGTGGGCGATGGGTACCTTACGGATGAGCTTCGTCAAGGTAAACGTGGGGTCAGGGGGTTGTGGGGTGATTCTTACTAGGTATGGGCATTTGAAATGATTTAACATAAAAATAGACTTCAGGAAAGGCAATGCACTCCACTTGTTTCAGCGCAGATGGGTGGGGGAGGGGCGCAAGAAGAGCAGGGGCCAGTGTGTCTGACACAGGAGGAAGAGAAGCCAAACTGAGCAGGGGCCAGTTATCTGTCATCTGGTACTTCCTGTATATAGCTCCACATTGATCTGGTACTTCCTGTATATAGCTCCATTCTTGTGTATTTTATATTGTTTAACTCGGCATCGTTGGGAAGGGCTCATTAAGCAAGCATTTCACGGTAAAGTCTACACCCGTTGTATTCGGCACGTGACAAATAAAATTAGATTTGAAGGGTCAGGGGAGGGGTTAAGAGTTAACAGGTGGTCTACGAGCTCGTCCCGTTCTCTAGTCTTGCTGTCTCTGAATGCTCAATCCTGCAAGTTTTCAGTAGGGTTGTGTTGTACAGTGTACCATCTTATCGTGTGTTCCTCTTCCTCTCCCAGGGTTGGGGTGCAGAGTACCATCGCCAGGACGTGACCAGCACCCCCTGCTGGATAGAGGTGCACCTGCATGGCCCTCTACAGTGGCTGGACAAAGTCCTCACACAGATGGGCTCTCCCCATAACCCCATCTCCTCCGTGTCCTAACACACACACACACACACACACACACACACACAGCCTCTCGACGTCGGAAGTTATATGGGCTGCGGTGTGTAGCGAGCCAAGACTAGCTAGCTTGTAGCAGCCACAATGTTATTCATCATCCCATATTACAATACCTAAATTGACTGGAGTAGCCTAGAGAAGCTAGCCAGCTATGGATAGCTTGGCTAATTGAGGCCACATGCTACGATTTCTCCCCAACCCCATTCAGATGAGAACATCAGTCTATCTAGTGGTTACTACAACCCCATTCAGATGAGAAAACATCAGTCTATCTAGTGGTTACTCCAACCCCATTCAGATGAGAAAACATCAGCCTATCTGGTGGTTACCCCCCAACCCCATTCAGATGAGAAAACATCAGTCTATCTAGTGCTTACTACGACCCCATTCAGATGAGAAAACATCAGTCTATCTAGTGGTTACTCCAACCCCATTCAGATGAGAAAACATCAGTCTATCTAGTGGTTACTACGACCCCATTCAGATGAGAAAACATCAGTCTATCTAGTGGTTACTCCAACCCCATTCAGATGAGAAAACATCAGTCTATCTAGTGGTTACTCCAACCCCATTCAGATGAGAAAACATCAGTCTATCTAGTGGTTACTACGACCCCATTCAGATGAGAAAACATCAGTCTATCTAGTGGTTACTCCAACCCCATTCAGATGAGAAAACATCAGTCTATCTAGTGGTTACTACGACCCCATTCAGATGAGAAAACATCAGTCTATCTAGTGGTTACTACGACCCCATTCAGATGAGAAAACATCAGTCTATCTAGTGGTTACTACGACCCCATTCAGATGAGAAAACATCAGTCTATCTAGTGGTTACTACGACCCCATTCAGATGAGAAAACATCAGTCTATCTAGTGGTTACTACGACCCCATTCAGATGAGAAAACATCAGTCTATCTAGTGGTTACTACGACCCCATTCAGATGAGAAAACATCAGTCTATCTAGTGGTTACTACGACCCCATTCAGATGAGAAAACATCAGTCTATCTGGTTTTTACTCCAACCCCATTTTGCCAACTTTGAGTTCCCATATGTTATTCCATCTTGCATTAGTGAACTCACTCCACTTGCGTCACACTGAGCCTCTTTGATTGGCCAACAGAGAGATATATATATATATATAAACAACAAGCTACACAGTAAAGGCTACCGGTCTTTTTATGGGACCACGTCATAAAAACTACCTTGAAATGTTTGTTTTATTACATGAATTATCTGAAATTTCATGGTATATCCTTGTATGTAATAATGTCACATGGATAATTTCATTTACCATGACCAAGCTGGACAATCAGGACTGAGAGATTATCTGGCCTCAATCGGGACCGAGACATCATCTGTGATCGGCTAGCTCTGCCTGGACTCAATCGGGACCGAGACATCTGTGATCGGCTAGCTCTGCCTGGACTCAATCGGGACCGAGACATCTGTGATCGGCTAGCTCTGCCTGGCCTCAATCGGGACCGAGACATCTGTGATCGGCTAGCTCTGCCTGGCCTCAATCGGGACCGAGACATCATCTGTGATCGGCTAGCTCTGCCTGGCCTCAATCGGGACCGAGACATCTGTGATCGGCTAGCTCTGCCTGGCCTCAATCGGGACCGAGACATCATCTGTGATCGGCTAGCTCTGCCTGGCCTCAATCGGGACCGAGACATCATCTGTGATCGGCTAGCTCTGCCTGGCCTCAATCGGGACCGAGACATCATCTGTGATCGGCTAGCTCTGCCTGGCTTCAATCGGGACCGAGACATCATCTGTGATCGGCTAGCTCTGCCTGGCCTCAATCGGGACCGAGACATCATCCGTGATCGGCTAGCTCTGCCTGGCCTCAATCGGGACCGAGACATCATCCGTGATCGGCTAGCACTGCCTGGCCTCAATCGGGACCGAGACATCATCCGTGATCGGCTAGCACTACCTGGCCAGGCCAGCACAATCGTGGAATCTTTTCTCAATTGGATTTTCTCAACTCCTACGTCCTCTCGCCTCCTTTGTAAAAGGTCAAAGGGTAATCAAGAGGCGTCGAGGAGAGGGAACATGGGACGAAAATGCGCTTGTATGAAATGAGACTCCTAGTCCACTCGCATGTCATCAGGAAAATGACTTGGATCCCCAATTAAAATATGTAAAGTGATCAGAACAGATGATGTTAGTTGTGCAGTAAATGTTGTAGATTAAAATTATAAGTAGTATATATGTTTTTAAACAGATGCATGTTTTTCTCCTGTGAGGGGGGGCGTGGTTGATTTCAAAACTCTCTTCTGTGAAGGACTTAGTTAGGACACACATGACTATCCTCGATGAGGGGAGGACAGTCTTCAGTTCGCCTGCTAACGAATTGACGACATCTCCTTGACTACCTATTGGTTTCTGGGTCACGGAGGAGAGAGGGTGGAGGATGGACTTTAGCCCGAATGAGAAGAGGCCGTTACCGGCGCTCAGACAGACTAATCCTCACTAGAAAAGACCCTTATCAGTGCATTTGCCTTACCCACCTTTATATTGAGGTTGTGTCCCAAATGGAATACTGTTCCCATTTATAGTGCACTACTTTAACCCCATGGGCCCTATGGGCCCTAACCCTATGGGCCCTAACCCTATGGACCCATGGACCCTAACCCCATGGGCCCTAACCCTATGGACCCTAACCCCATGGACCCTAACCCTATGGACCCTAACCCTATGGACCCTAACCCTATGGACCCATGGGCCCTAACCCTATGGACCCTAACCCCATGGACCCTAACCCCATGGGCCCTAACCCTATGGACCCTAACCCCATGGACCCTAACCCTATGGACCCTAACCCTATGGACCCATGGGCCCTAACCCTATGGACCCATGGGCCCTAACCCTATGGGCCCTAACCCTATGGACCCATGGGCCCTAACCCTATGGACCCATGGGCCCTAACCCTATGGGCCCTAACCCTATGGGCCCTAACCCTATGGGCCCTAACCCTATGGGCCCTAACCCCATGGGCCCTAACCCCATGGGCCCTAACCCCATGGGCCCTAACCCCATGGGCCCTAACCCCATGGACCCTAACCCTATGGACCCATGGGCCCTAACCCTATGGGCCCTAACCCTATGGACCCTAACCCCATGGACCCTAACCCTATGGACCCATGGGCCCTAACCCTATGGACCCTAACCCTATGGACCCATGGGCCCTAACCCTATGGGCCCTAACCCTATGGGCCCTAACCCTATGGACCCATGGGCCCTAACCCTATGGACCCTAACCCTATGGACCCTAACCCTATGGACCCATGGGCCCTAACCCTATGGACCCTAACCCTATGGACCCTAACCCTATGGACCCATGGGCCCTAACCCTATGGACCCTAACCCTATGGACCCATGGGCCCTAACCCCATGGGCCCTAACCCTATGGACCCATGGGCCCTAACCCCATGGGCCCTAACCCTATGGACCCATGGGCCCTAACCCCATGGACCCATGGGCCCTAACCCTATGGACCCATGGGCCCTAACCCTATGGACCCATGGGCCCTAACCCTATGGACCCATGGACCCTAACCCTATGGACCCATGGGCCCTAACCCTATGGACCCTAACCCTATGGACCCATGGGCCCTAACCCTATGGACCCATGGGCCCTAACCCCATGGGCCCTAACCCTATGGACCCATGGGCCCTAACCCCATGGGCCCTAACCCTATGGACCCATGGGCCCTAACCCCATGGGCCCTAACCCTATGGACCCATGGGCCCTAACCCTATGGACCCATGGGCCCTAACCCTATGGACCCCATGGGCCCTAACCCCATGAGCCCTAACCCTATGGACCCTAACCCCATGGGCCCTAACCCCATGGACCCTAACCCTATGGACCCATGGGCCCTAACCCTATGGACCCATGGGCCCTAACCCTATGGACCCATGGGCCCTAACCCCATGGGCCCTAACCCTATGGACCCATGGGCCCTAACCCTATGGACCCTAACCCTATGGACCCATGGGCCCTAACCCCATGGACCCTAACCCTATGGACCCATGGGCCCTAACACCATGGGCCCTAACCCCATGGGCCCTAACCCCATGGGCCCTAACCCCATGGACCCTAACCCTATGGACCCATGGGCCCTAACACCATGGACCCATGGACCCTAACCCTATGGACCCTAACCCCATAACCCCATGGGCCCTAACCCTATGGACCCTAACCCCATGGACCCTAACCCCATGGACCCTAACCCCATGGACCCTAACCCTATGGACCCATGGGCCCTAACCCCATGGGCCCTAACCCCATGGACCCTAACCCTATGGACCCTAACCCTATGGACCCATGGGCCCTAACCCCATGGACCCTAACCCTATGGACCCTAACCCCATGGACCCTAACCCTATGGGCCCTAACCCCATGGGCCCTAACCCTATGGACCCTAACCCTATGGGCCCTAACCCTATGGACCCATGGGCCCTAACCCTATGGGCCCTAACCCTATGGACCCTAACCCCATGGACCCTAACCCTATGGACCCATGGGCCCTAACCCTATGGACCCATGGGCCCTAACCCCATGGGCCCTAACCCTATGGACCCTAACCCCATGGACCCTAACCCTATGGACCCTAACCCTATGGACCCTAACCCTATGGACCCATGGGCCCTAACCCTATGGACCCTAACCCCATGGACCCTAACCCTATGGGCCCTAACCCTATGGGCCCTAACCCTATGGACCCTAACCCCATGGGCCCTAACCCCATGGACCCTGGTCAATAGTAGTGGACTATAAATGTAAGAAGAGTGTGATTTGGTTGTTGTGTCACTACAGTAGTATATGTTTGTATCCCAAATGGACCCCTATTCCCTAATATAGTGCAGTATCTTGGACCAGGGTAAGGCACTATGTAGGAAATAGGGGGACATATTAGAAGGTGATTGAGAAACTTTGACGTAAAACAAATAAAAATGTTTTTATGTATTAATATGTATCTGTATGTTTTTATGCGTCAGCTACTAGTCAATGTATATCCCAAATGGCACCCTATTCCCTACATAGTGCACTACTATAGACCAGGACTCTGTATAGGAAATAGGCTGCCGTTACAGACAGACGTGATGTGCTGTTCGTTCCATAAACACCTGAAGTTTTATTTTAGTTTTTATTGGTGTACCTAAAATGAGGGTCGCATTCATTAGAACACACTGTAGCGAAACGTTTTGATACAGAAAATGAAAGCGAGCGTTTCTTATTGAATTGGATATGTTTTGGACTTGTGGTGTTTTCTTCCTGCCTAGTGAATAAAGAGAAGACTGTCTCTACTGCCAGGATCACTGTGTACTGTGTGGTGATAACACTAATGGACAGTTTAACTACCAACACTTGGTTCAAAGTACATCTTTTGTCCAGTCTTTTGAATCCCTATGGAAGCCAGTCCAAGTAACACCCACCCATCCACACACACCCTGTTTTAACTGGCACAGCACGTCTGCTCGCTAAATTAACTCATTTCATTGTTTGATACCTTTCTACTTTTTAAATACCGTCCTGTTGTCCCCTATACCTCCCCTGCTGTCCTCTACCCACCGTCCTGTTGTCCCCTCTACCCCCCCTGCTGTCCTCTACCCACCGTCCTGTTGTCCCCTCTACCTCCCCTGCTGTCCTCTACCCACCGTCCTGTTGTCCCCTATACCCCCCCTGCTGTCCTCTACCCACCGTCCTGTTGTCCCCTATACCTCCCTCTACCCACCGTCCTGTTGTCCCCTATACCTCCCTCTACCCACCGTCCTGTTGTCCCCTATACCTCCCTCTACCCACCGTCCTGTTGTCCCCTATACCTCCCTCTACCCACCGTCCTGTTGTCCCCTATACCTCCCCTGCCTCCTTCTACCCACCGTCCTGTTGTCCCCTATACCTCCCCTGCTGTCCTCTACCCACCGTCCTGTTGTCCCCTATACCTCCCCTGCCTCCCTCTACCCACCGTCCTGTTGTCCCCTATACCTCCCTCTACCCACCGTCCTGTTGTCCCCTATACCTCCCTCTACCCACCGTCCTGTTGTCCCCTATACCTCCCTCTACCCACCGTCCTGTTGTCCTCTATACCTCCCCTGCCTCCTTCTACCCACCGTCCTGTTGTCCCCTATACCTCCCCTGCTGTCCTCTACCCACCGTCCTGTTGTCCCCTATACCTCCCCTGCTGTCCTCTACCCACCGTCCTGTTGTCCCCTATGCCTCCCCTGCTGTCCTCTACCCACCGTCCTGTTGTCCCCTATACCTCCCTCTACCCACCGTCCTGTTGTCCCCTATACCTCCCTCTACCCACCGTCCTGTTGTCCCCTATAGCTCCCTCTACCCACCGTCCTGTTGTCCCCTATACCTCCCTCTACCCACCGTCCTGTTGTCCCCTGCCTCCCTCTACCCACCGTCCTGTTGTCCCCTATACCTCCCCTGCTGTCCTCTACCCACCGTCCTGTTGTCCCCTATACCTCCCTCTACCGCCTGTCCTGTTGTCCCCTATACCTCCCCTGCCTCCCTCTACCCACCGTCTTGTTGTCCCCTATACCTCCCTCTACCCACCGTCCTGTTGTCCCCTATACCTCCCCTGCCTCCTTCTACCCACCGTCCTGTTGTCCCCTATACCTCCCCTGCTGTCCTCTACCCACCGTCCTGTTGTCCCCTATACCTCCCCTGCCTCCCTCTACCCACCGTCCTGTTGTCCCCTATACCTCCCTCTACCCACCGTCCTGTTGTCCCCTATACCTCCCCTGCCTCCCTCTACCGCCCGTCCTGTTGTCCTCTATACCTCCCCTGCCTCCTTCTACCCACCGTCCTGTTGTCCCCTATACCTCCCCTGCCTCCCTCTACCCACCGTCCTGTTGTCCCCTATACCTCCCCTGCCTCCCTCTACCCACCGTCCTGTTGTCCCCTATACCTCCCTCTACCCACCGTCCTGTTGTCCCCTATACCTCCCTCTACCCACCGTCCTGTTGTCCCCTATACCTCCCCTGCTGTCCTCTACCCACCCGTCCTGTTGTCCTCTACCTCCCCTGCCTCCCTCTACCCACAGTCCTGTTGTCCCCTATACCTCCCTCTACCCACCGTCCTGTTGTCCCCTATACCTCCCCTGCCTCCCTCTACCGCCCGTCCTGTTGTCCCCTATACCTCCCTCTACCCACCGTCCTGTTGTCCTCTATACCTCCCCTGCCTCCCTCTACCGCCCGTCCTGTTGTCCCCTATACCTCCCTCTACCCACCGTCCTGTTGTCCCCTATACCTCCCTCTACCCACCGTCCTGTTGTCCCCTATACCTCCCTCTACCCACCGTCCTGTTGTCCCCTATACCTCCCTCTACCCACCGTCCTGTTGTCCCTTATACCTCCCCTGCCTCCTTCTACCCACCGTCCTGTTGTCCCCTATACCTCCCTCTACCCACCGTCCTGTTGTCCCCTATACCTCCCTCTACCCACCGTCCTGTTGTCCCCTATACCTCCCCTGCCTCCTTCTACCCACCGTCCTGTTGTCCCCTATACCTCCCTCTACCCACCGTCCTGTTGTCCCCTATACCTCCCTCTACCGCCCGTCCTGTTGTCCCCTATACCTCCCCTGCCTCCCTCTACCCACCGTCCTGTTGTCCCCTATACCTCCCCTGCCTCCCTCTACCCACCGTCCTGTTGTCCCCTATACCTCCCCTGCCTCCTTCTACCCACCGTCCTGTTGTCCCCTATACCTCCCTCTACCCACCGTCCTGTTGTCCCCTATACCTCCCTCTACCGCCCGTCCTGTTGTCCCCTATACCTCCCCTGCCTCCCTCTACCCACCGTCCTGTTGTCCCCTATACCTCCCTCTACCCACTGTCCTGTTGTCCCCTATACCTCCCCTGCCTCCCTCTACCCACCGTCCTGTTGTCCCCTATACCTCCCTCTACCCACCGTCCTGTTGTCCCCTATATCTCCCCTGCCTCCCTCTACCCACCGTCCTGTTGTCGCTGGGTCTGTCCCATTCCCTACATAGTGCACTACTTTTAACCAGGGCCCACAAAGGAAGTGCACTATGTAGGGAATTAGGGTGCCATTTGGTTGGGATACAGGCATGTTCTCTGGGTATTCCATGGATTAGAAAATATTCAATAAAACAGTTTTACATTTTTCTTCCGGTAACTGACTTTGATATCACTTAAGCCATTTTATTTATTTAATACTCAACACATTTTTTAAATATTTGTTTTCTTTCACCAAGTAGTGACGTATATGCAAGTGGAGCTCTGGTTAGCCGGTGTGTCCTTGTAGATCACGTGTCTTGTCTTGAAGGAAGGGAATATGTCCTCAGAATTGCTTTGACGGGGTCTTGTTACGTAGGTTACCTGTTGCTGCGTAATCGTTGTCCGTTGGTTGCCTAGCAGCTGACCTAACCTAACGAGATCCCCTACATACTGGTCTCCACGAGAAGAAAAACTTGTTCAACCAGTTCAGTAAATGTGGAGGAGGAGTTAAGATATATATTTATAAATAACTCCAAGGTATACTGGACAAAAAAAATATAAACACAACATGTAAAGTGTTGGTCCCATTTTTCATGAGCTGAAATAAAAAATTGCAGAAATGTTCCATACGCACAAAAAGCTTATTTCTCAAAAATGTTTGTGCACAAATGTGTTTTACATCTCTGTTAGTGAGCATTTCTCCTTTGCCAAGATAATCCATCCACCTGACAGGTGTGGCCTATCAAGAAGCTTGATGATTACACAGGTGCACCTTGTGCTGGGGACAATAAAAGGTCACTCTGAAATGTGAATTCTTGTCACAACACAATGCCACAGATGTCTCAAGTTTTGAGGGAGTGTGCAGTTGGCATGCTGACCCCAGGAATGACCACCAGAGCTGTTGCCAGAGAATTTAATGTTAATTTCTCTACCATAAGCCGCCTCCAACATTGTTTTAGAGAATTTGTCAGTACGTCCAACCGGCCTCACAACCACATGTAACCACGCCAACCCAGGACCTCCACATCCGGCTTCTTCACCTGCGGGTTCTTCTGAGACCAGCTACCTGGACAGCTGATGAAACTGTGGGTTTTGCACAACCGAAGAATTTCTGCACAAACTGTCAGAAACCGTCTCATGGAAGCTCATCTGCGTGCTCGTCATCCTCACCAGGGTCTTGACCGGACTACAGTTCGGCGTCGTAACTGACTTCAGTGGGTAAATGCTCACCTTCGATGGTCACTGGCACGCTGGAGAAGTGTTCTCTTCACAGATGAATCCCGGTTTCAACAGTACCGGGCAGATGGCAGACCGTGTGTATGGCGTTGTGTGGGCGAGTGGTTTGCTGATGTCAACATTGTGAACAGAGTGCCCCATGGTGGTGGTGGGGTTATAGTATGGGGAAGGCATAAGCTACAGACAATGAACACAATTGCATTTTATTGATGCCAGTTTGAATGCACAGAGATACCGTGACGAGATCCTGAGGTCCATTGTCGTGCCATTCATCCATCACTTCATGTTTCAGCATGATAATGCTTGATAATGATAATGTTAGTTCCTGTGTCTTGACACCCTGAACCTGTTAGTTCCTGTGCCTTGATTGACACCATGATATAAAGTCCTGAGGTCGAGACAATAAGAAGACACAGTGGCAGAATAAATTCAACAACACTTTTTGTTTCATCACAAAACCGGAGAGCAACATCTGTCCGGTTAAATCCGCAAAACATATTACATGTAACAGACAGTTACATGACCTACAGCATGGGGTCAAGAAAGGTCATGTGGGGGGGGTGGGGTTGGGTGGGGGGGTGGGGTTGGGTGGGGGGGTGGGGGGGTGGGGGCCTGGCTTCCCTTGTAATCCATGAATACACGCCGCTGGAGAAGAGCCCGACGACGTGATCTGCTAAGACCTCGGATGAACTGACTTGGGAGTCGCATCAGACCCTGTTCCACTACCTGGGAGACATCGTCCTCATCCTACTAGAAGGTCCAACCACAGTAACCAACAGCGAAAACACAGGCGGAAGACAGAAGCAGTAACCTAGGATAAGAATGTGCCTTGGCTTGCTGACTGCACCGGCCTATCATACAGTGTGTATCAAGTGAGACAAACGTTGCAATTAAACAAATTATTTTTTTTTTTTTTTTAATGATACATTATTTGTAGACATTGAGAGCTGGCTGGCAACAGTTGCCTTTTTCCAAACAGCAAACCCTGTTTAGCCTTTATAAGGATAATGAAATACTGTATAAAAACATTTAGACAAACCAAACATTCTGACCGGATGCCAAAAGAAAAATGAGGAAGTATATTCATATACATTATAGTATATTCTAGTCTACGGTGTCATTATACAAAAACACAACAGAATCTATAAGCCAATCAAAAGCCAGTAGAATTTGGATATACCAACAGACAAGCAGACATTTTATACGTGTCATAAAAGGATACGTCCCAAAATGGCACCCTATTCCCTATGTAGTGCACTACTTTGGACCAGCGCCCTATGGGCCTTGGTGAAAGTAGTGCACTACTTTGGACCAGCGCCCTATGGGCCTTGGTGAAAGTAGTGCACTACTTTGGACCAGCGCCCTATGGGCCTTGGTGAAAGTAGTGCACTACATAGGGAATAGGGTGCCATTTTGGGAATGCCTATAAAAATCACAATAATGTTTGCGAAGCGTAGAGGAAGTTGTTATATGTAACTCTAGTGCAGAGGTGCCTTATTGATTATGTTCAGTCATATATATATATATATACACACACAATATTAGACCTTGTTGTTTTAGTTTTGACATCCTGCATTTAGTTCAGTCTTTATCGTCCTGAGGACATATTACATTAGCCCTGTATGACTGTTAGGAGAGGAGGAGGAGAGAGGTGGGAGGAGAAGAGGCAGGTAGAGAGGAGGAGAGAGGGAGAGAGGAGGAGGGAGGTAGAGAGGAGGAGAGAGGGAGAGAGGAGGAGGGAGGTAGAGAGGAGGAGGGAGGTAGAGAGGAGGAGAGAGGTAGAGAGGAGGAGGGAGGTAGAGAGGAGGAGGGAGGTAGAGAGGAGGAGGGAGGTAGAGGGGAGGAGGGAGGTAGAGAGGAGGAGAGAGGTAGAGAGGAGGAGAGAGGTGGGAGGAGAAGAGGCAGGTAGAGAGGAGGAGGGAGGTAGAGGGGAGGAGAGAGGTAGAGAGGAGGAGAGAGGTAGAGAGGAGGAGAGAGGTGGGAGGAGAAGAGGCAGGTAGAGAGGAGGAGGGAGGTAGAGGGGAGGAGGGAGGTAGAGAGGAGGAGGGCGGGTAGAGAGGAGGAGGGAGGTAGAGAGGAGGAGAGAGGTGGGAGGAGAAGAGGCAGGTAGAGGGGAGGAGGGAGGTAGAGAGGAGGAGGGCGGTAGAGAGGAGGAGGGAGGTAGAGAGGAGGAGGGAGGTAGAGAGGAGGAGGGAGGTAGAGGGGAGGAGGGAGGTAGAGAGGAGGAGGGCGGTAGAGAGGAGGAGGGAGGTAGAGAGGAGGAGGGAGGTAGAGAGGAGGAGGGAGGTAGAGGAGGAGGGAGGTAGAGAGGAGAAGAGAGGTAGAGGGGAGGAGGGAGGTGGGAGGAGGAGGGAGGTAGAGAGGAGGAGAGAGGTAGAGAGGAGGAGAGAGGTAGAGAGGAGGAGAGGCAGGTAGAGAGGAGGAGGGAGGTAGAGAGAAGAGGCAGGTAGAGGAGGAGGGAGGTAGAGAGGAGGAGGGAGGTAGAGGGGAGGAGGGAGGGAGAGAGGAGGAGGGAGGGAGAGGGGAGGAGGGAGGTAGAGGGGAGGAGGGAGGGAGAGAGGAGGAGACAGGTAGAGAGGAGGAGGGAGGGAGAGGGGAGGAGGGAGGGAGAGAGGAGGAGACAGGTAGAGAGGAGGAGGGAGGGAGAGAGGAGGAGGGAGGGAGAGAGGAGGAGGGAGGTAGAGAGGAGAAGAGGCAGGTAGAGAGGAGGAGGGAGGTAGAGAGGAGGAGGGAGGTAGAGGAGGAGGGAGGTAGAGGGGAGGAGAGAGGTGGGAGGAGAAAAGGGGTAGAGGAGGAGGGAGGTAGAGAGGAGGGAGGTTGGAGGAGGGAGGTTGATTAGGTTGGCTCTGTCAGACCTAGGTAGGCCAGGAAAGAGAGTTTGGGTGAAGGAGAAGAAGAGCGGGAGGGAGAGGAGGGTCTGGGGCTAGAGAGGGGTCTGAGGGAGAGCAGGGTGGTGAGGGGGACGAGAGGAGAAAGGTCTGACCCCCTAAACCAGGAAGAGAGAGAAGAGGAGGAGAGGGGATTCAGGGCCGACCGGTGCATATGCTGTCCTGTATGTGTGTGTCCGTGTGAGGGTGTGTGTGTGTGTCCGTGTGAGGGTGTGTGTTCGGGGTGTTTGAGTCGGCAGTGCAGACGGAGGCTGTCTCGGCGTTTGGCGCTGTAAGGGCAGAGGTCGCAGGTGAAAGGTCGCTCCCCCGTGTGCACACGGACGTGTTCTATCAGCTTATTGGCTGTTCGGGCCAGGTGGCCACACCTCTCGCAGCGGTACTGGTTGCCCTGACGATGACACCTGACGTGGGCCTGGAGCTCCGGTTGCCCCGGAAACGACCTTTGGCAGATGCGGCAGCGGTGCTGATCCGTCGTTGAGTGCGACGAGCGCATGTGTGTTACCATGGAGACAGGCCGACTGGTGGAGAACGAACAGAGAGGGCACCTGGAGTTCAAAAAACAAGGTAAGAGAACACACATTAACACACACACACACACAAGCAGTCACAGTTTGTATAGATAAACTGCAGAGGGAGGGAGAGAGGTTAGAGAG